>NW_011494923.1:4024274-4025084 GCF_000754665.1 Bison bison bison | reverse complement strand
GAGAAGCAAAAGGCAAAGGAGAAAAGGAAAGATATAAACATCTGAATGCAGAGTTCCAGAGAATAGCAAGAAGAGATAAGAAAGCCTTCTTCAGCAATTAATGCAAAGAAATAGAGGAAAACAACAGAATGGGAAAGACTAGGGATCTCTTCAAGAAAATCAGAGATACCAAAGGAACATTTCATGCAAAGATGAGCTCGATAAAGGACAGAAATGGTATGGACCTAAGAGAAGCAGAAGATATTAAGAAGAGATGGCAAGAATACACAGAAGAACTGTACAAAAAAGATCTTCATGACCCAGATTTCACGATGGTGTGATCACTGACCTAGAGCCAGACATCCTGGAATGTGAAGTCAAGTGGGCCTTAGAAAGCATCACTACGAACAAAGCTAGTGGAGGTGATGGAATTCCAGTTGAGCTATTTCAAATCCTGAAAGATGATGCTGTGAAAGTGCTGCACTCAATATGCCAGCAAGTTTGGAAAACTCAGCAGTGGCCACAGGATTGGAAAAGGTCAGTTTTCGTTCCAATCCCAAAGAAAGGCAATGCCAAAGAATGCTCAAACTATCGCACAATTGCACTCATCTCACACACTAGTAAAGTAATGCTCAAAATTCTCCAAGCCAGGCTTCAGCAATAGTGAACCGGGAACTTCCTGATGGTCAAGCTGGTTTTAGAAAAGGCAGAGGCACCAGAGATCAAATTGCCAACATCCGCTGGATCATGGAAAAAGCAAGAGAGTTCCAGAAAAACATCCATTTCTGCTTTATTGACTATGCCAAAGCCTTTGACTGTGTGGATCACAAT
>NW_011494923.1:4006880-4023848 GCF_000754665.1 Bison bison bison | reverse complement strand
TTTGCCAACAAAGGTTCGTCTAGTCAAGGCTATGGTTTTTCCTGTGATCATGTATGGATGTGAGAGTTGGACTGTGAAGAAGGTTGAGCACCATAGAAATGATGCTTTTGAACTGTGGTGTTGGAGAAGACTCTTGAGAGTCCCTTGGACTGCAAGGAGATCCAACCAGTCCATTCTGAAGGAGATCAGCCCTGGGATTTCTTTGGAAGGAATGATGCTCAAGCTGAAACTCCAGTACTTTGGCCACCTGATGCGAAGAGTTGACTCATTGGAAAAGACTCTGATGCTGGGAGGGATTGGGGGCAGGAGGAGAAGGGGACGACAGAGGATGAGATGGCTGGATGGCATCACTGACTCGATGGACGTGAGTCTGAGTGAACTCTGGGAGTTGATGATGGACAGGGAGGCCTGGCATGCTGCGATTCATGGGATCTCAAAGAGTCGGACAAGACTGAGCGACTGATCTGATGTGATCTGTGCCTTACTAATTATATTTGCATCATCATGTGCTTTTATACATTTCTGCAAAACATAAATATTAAATAAAAATTCAGTATATTAAAGTTATGGATTCACTGAAATAGACATGGAATAAAGATGTTTGGTGCAGAACTGGTACAGAGAGTGTTGAAGTGACTGACAGAAAGTCTAAGAAATAAATTAGGGTGAATATTTTGTTGTCTATATTCCTCTATTAAGGAATATAGACTTTTTCCTGTAGACAATGTGAAGTTCTAGAAAGTTCTTACACTGTCTCTAAAATGTTTAAATCTATGAAATATTTAGGAACAAAAAGTGGCAACATGGCTTATGTGCTACAAAAGAAAGAGCTTGAGGTGTGAACAAATCTATTATCTTTATTTCCAATATAAGAGTAAGGAGTGGACAAGAAGAAAACGAGGAAAATAAACATTTTGAAAGAAAAGCTATATCTTTTTTTCTAAAACATTGAATTCATTTAGTTAACAAATATTTTGTCTATAAATAATATGCAATAAATTACAGTGTACAGTGGACATACAAGATTCAAACACTATCCTCTGAGAACTAACAATCTGTTACAAATTTATAAATCAATAAGCTTAAATTATCTTTAGAAGGGAATGACAACCCACTCCAGTTTTCTTGCCTAAGAATCCCATGGACAGAGGAACCTGGAGTGCTAGAGTCCACACGATCACAAAGAGTCAGACACGACTGAGCAACTGACACACAACCACAAATTATACCCTAAATTGGCATAATAATTGAAGTCCTAAATTGACTTCAATCAAAGTTCAAAGAACTGACTCATTTGAAAAGACCCTGATGTTGGGAAAGATTGAAGGTGGGAGAGAAGGGGACGACTGAGATTGAGATGGTTGAATGGCATCACTGACTCAATGGACATGAGTTTGAGTAAGCTCCAAAGTTGATGATGGACAGGGAAGCCTGGCATGCTGCAGTCCATGAGGTCACAAAGAGTCAAACATGACGGAGCGACTGAACTGAACCAAACTGAATCAGTGAATTTAGCAAAGTTGTGTGATACAAAATCAAAACACAGAAATAATTTTCATTTCTATATACTAACAACAAAAAATCAGAAACAGAAATTAAGGAATCAGTCCCATTCACCACTGCAACAAAAAGAATTTAATATCTAGGAGGAAACTGACCTAAGGCAACAAAAGAACTGTACACAAAAAATTATAAGACACTAATGAAAGTAATCAAAGAAGACATAAATAGAATCGCCAGTCCAGGTTAGATGCATGATACTGGATTCTTGGGGCTGGTGCACTGGGATGATCCAGAGGGATGGTACAGGGAGGGAGGAGGGAGGGGGGTTCAGGATGGGGAACACGTGTATACCTGTGGTGGATTCATGTTGATGTATGGCAAAACCAATACAATGTTGTAAAGTAATTAACCTCCAGTTAAAATAAATAAATTTATATTTAAAAAAATAAATAAATAGATGGAGAGATATTCCATGTTCCTGGGTAAGAAGAATCAATATTGTGAAAATGACTCTACTACCAAACACAATCTACAGATTCATTTGGATCCCTATCAATTTACCAATGACAATTTTCATAGAACTAGAACAAAAAAATTCACAAATCATATGGAAACACAAAAGAAACAGAACAGCCAAAGCAATCTTAAGAAAGAAGAATGGAGCTGAAGAAATCAACATCCCTGACTTCAGATTATACTACAAAGCTACAGTCATCTATAGTATGGTACTGGCACACACTATGGTACTGGCACAAAAACAGAAATATAGACCAATGGAATAAGATATAGAGCCCAGAAAGAAACCCATTCACCTATGAATACTTTAATTTTTACTAAGGAGGCAAGAATATACAATGGGGAAAAGACAGCCTCTTCAATAAATGGTGCTGGGAAAACTGAACAGCTACATGTAAAATAATGAAATTAAAACACTTCCTAACACCATACACAAAAATAAACTCAAAATGGATTAAAGACCTAAATGGAAGACCAGGAGCTATAAAACTCTTCTAAGAAAACATAGGCAGAACACTCAATGACATAAATCAAAGCAAGATCCTCTATGACCCACCTCCTAGAACAACAGAAATAAAAACAAAGGTAAACTAGTTGGACCTGATTAAACTTAAAAGCTTTTGCATAGCAAAGGAGACTATAAGCAAGGTGAAAAGACAACCCTCAGAATGGAAGAAAATAGTAGCAAATGAAACAACTGACAAAGGATAAATTTCCAAAATATAACAGCAGTGCATACTACTCAATCCTAGAAAAGCAAACAACCCAATCAAAAAGTGGGAAAAGGACCTATATAGATATTTCTTTAAAGAACATATACAGATGGCTAACAAGCACATGAAAAGATGCTCATCATTATTTATTATTAGAGAAATGCAAATCAAAACCACAATGAGATATCATCTCACACTGGTCAGAATGCCCATCATCAAAAAGCCTAAAAATAGTAAATGCTGGATAGGGTGTGGAGAAAAAGGAATGCTCTTGTACTATTGGTGGGAATGTAAATTGATACAGTCACTATTGAAGACAGTATTGAGATTCTTCAAAAAACTAGGAATAAAACCAACATATGACTCAGCAATCCCTAGGCACGGGATTCCTAGGCATGAACCCTGAGGAAGCCAAAATTGAAAAAGACACGTGTATCCCATTGTTCATTGAAGCACTATTTATAATAGCTAGGATATGGAAGCAACCTAGATGTTCATTGACAGATGAATGGATAAAGAAGTTGTGGTGCATATATACAATGAAATATTACTCAGCCACAAAAAGGAATGCCTTCGAGTCAGTTCTAATGAAGTAGATAAAACTAGAACCTATTATATAGAGTGAAGTAAGTCAGAAAGAGAGAGAAATATTGTATTCCAATGCACATATATGGACTCTAGAAAAATGGTACTGAAGAATTTACTTACAGGGCAGCAATGGAGAAACAGACATAGAGAATAAACTTACAGACATGGGGAGAGGGATGGAGAGGGTGAGATGTATGGAAAGAGTAACATGGAAACTTATATTACCAAAGGTAAAATAGATAACCAACAGGAATTTGCTGTGTGACTCAGGAAACTCAAACAGGGCCTCTGTATCAATCTGGAGAGGTGGGAAGGGGAGGGATATGGGAGGGAGGTTCAAAAGAGAAAGGATATATGTATACCTATGACTGATTCATGTTGAGATTTGACAAAAAACAACAAAATTCTGTAAAACAATTACCATTCAATTAAAATTTTTTAAATGTAATTTGAAATCACCATTGACTATATGTAATTTTAGTTTCCTGTTTGACTTTAGAATCCTACTCTGTGTAAGATGCAACTCACCATTCACATAATTTCAACACAAAATGGTATTTTACTTGTTTATTTTTTTTCTATATATAAGACTGTTTCAGGCCCAGAAGACAGTGAAACAAAGATAGGCAACGTCAGATCCATCAAGGATCTTAGTTCTATTTGGAATAGATAAGAAATAGAAAAATTCATAAAACAAAAATCATTTTGGTTTGTAAATATGTTGTACAGCAAATAGAAAGACATAATAGTTGGTAATGAAGCGTTAGATGAACTAATTTGGGAAAAACTTTTCTGTGGAAATTACATTTCAACAGAAACTTTAAAATTGGAATGTGTTGGCCAATTGAGACATCTTGGAGATTGTTTTTCAGGTGTGAAAGTGAAGTCGCTCAGTCGTGTCAGACTCTTTGTGACCCCATGGACTATAGCCTATCAGGCTCCTCTGTCCCTGGGATTTTCCAGGCAAGAGTGCTGGAGTGGATTGCCATTTCCTTCTCCAGGGGATCTTCCTGACCCAGGACTCGAACCCAGGTCTCCTGCATTGCAGGCAGATGCTTTACCGTCTGAGCCACCAGACAAGTGTTTTTCAGGTAAGGAACCAGCAAAGAGAAAGTAATGGGAAAAAGTGGTTATTACAGTGGAGGAGTGGAGAGGAAATGGCAATGCACCTCAATATTCTTGCCTGGCAAATCCCATGGACACAAGAGCCTGGTGGGGTAGAGTCCATGAGGATGCAAAAGGACACAGGTGAGCACACACACACACACACACACACACACACACAGACTCACAGTGAGGAGTAGGAAGAAGGCCATTGTGGCTGTGGGATAGTTCTATAAAATGACACCATGATTATAGGCAGGAACCCCATTCTGGCAGGTTACAGTTCATGGGATCGCAAAGAGTTGGACAAGACAGTCACTAATACACACCCCGTTCTGTTAAGACTTGGAAGGGGACATCACAGTTTACATTTTATTTGACGTTCAGTGAGAATATGTTAGAGGATTTGAATAGAGGAAAGTGTTAGTTGCTTATTTGTGTCCAACTCCTTGTGACCCTGTGGACTCTAGCCTACTAGGCTCCTCTGTGTATGGAATTCTCTAGTCAAGAATACTGGAATGGGTAGACATTCCCTTCTCCAGGAGATCTCCACAACACAGGGATTGAACCCGGATCTCCCACATTGCAGGCAGATTCTTAACCATCTGAGCCACCAGGAAAGCCCCCAAAACAGGAAAAACAAGACCAAATGTATCTTATAAAAAGTAATTCTGACATACTCTCTGAAGAATCATTCTATGAAGAAGTGATAAATGCAGTATTCCTGGCCAGATATAATGATGACTAATGGTAGAATTGGGGCCATGGAAAAAGTACTGGATAGACTTGAAATATATGTTGGAAGCAGAACCAGTTTTACTAAATAATGGATTTGATGGAGAATGACTTGACTGAAGGGAGAAAATACAAGGAGTTTGGATTTCGTTTCAAGAAAATACATAAATATAAAACATTTTGATGGGACATAAGAATTAGGAATAAATTAGAAGAACTGTAAAGAGTGGAATCAAGAGCATTATTTTGTGTAATTTCATAATTTATTGTGAAGGTTAAGAGATTTGAGGTATATAAACCTCAGTGGCCGTCTCCTGGCACAGCCAAGTAGTTATTCTATGTATTGTCACTATCCTTATTATAATGAAATGAATTTTGGCTGTTAGTCATACATTATGTATATTTTTAAAAAATTTTCCATGAAATTGGATATTTTCTAATTTTCTTATTGTTCTTGAGTTTCTGGTTAGTAATACTGTGGTCAGTAATGATTCTCTAAATACTTTTAGTGTTTTACCAGAGAAGTCTAAACTGCAGGTAGGATATACAGATTAAATTAGATGTTAGATAAATGATTTAATGTAGACGGAAATTTAATATCTGAAAACAAAACTATACCAAAGTCCAAAGGTAAATGTAAAAGCTGTGAATCTGCATAAAATAATTTAAAGGTTGATAGAATTGCTGGGTGGAGAAGGCAATGGCACCCCACTCCAGTACTCTTGCCTGGAAAACCCCATGGACAGAGGAGCCTGGTGGGTTGCAGTCCATGGGGTCGTTGAGGGTCATACACGACTGAGCGACTTCACTTTCACTTTTCACTTTCATGCATTGGAGAAGGAAATGGCAACCCACTCCAGTGTTATTGCCTGGAGAATCCCAGGGACGGTGGATCCTGGTGGGCTGCCGTCTATGGGGTCCCACAGAGTCGGACACGACTGAAGCGACTTAGCAGCAGCAGCAGCAACAGCAGAATTGCTGGGAATTTACATTGAAAGTCTAAAGTATTGTGCCCTAAGAAATGCATCCTACTAAATTCAGCACTTTAAGTGAACATACTAAAAGCATATATTCTAGAGGATGGGAGGTGGATTGGAAAATATAAGTGCTGAAAGAGAGAGGACTAATATTGGGTCAAGGGCTTCAACTATCCAAACCACAAGTTCCATAGTGAAAACTAGGTCTCAGTAAGGTAGAGAGAAAAGCCATAATCTCTAGCCACAATGATTCAAGAAATTGGAAAGTAGCAGCATAAAGATTATTGAGTCTTGACAGTATCGTGCCCCTTCAGGCAGAATGATTGAACATAGTCAATGTTCATATCTTAGTGAAAACAGTGTCTTGCACTCACAGTGAAAGTGAAATTCACTCAGTCATGTCTGACTCTTTGTAACCCATGGCCTATACAGTCCATGGTATTCTCCAGGCCAGAATACTGAAGTGAAACCTTACCCTTCTCCAGGGCATCATCACAACACAGGGATCAAACATCAAACTCCAGGCCTCCCACATTGCAGACAGTTTCTTTACCAGCTGAACCACAAGGGAAACCCAAGAATATTGGAGTGGGTAACCTATCCCTTCTCCAGGGGATCTTCCCAACCCAGGAATTGACCCAGGAATCACACCAGGGTCTCCTGCACTGCAGGCAGATTTTTTACCAATTGAGCTATTGGGGAAGCACTCACAGCATAAATTGAGATTAATGCATCATGACTAACTCCATGTTCACCATAAACTCTGTCTGAGTAAGAACTAATTTGGAATATGGTAGGGATTAGCCTATGTGAAGAAAGCTGAGCGCCGAATAATTGATGTTTTTAAACTGTGGTGTTGGAGAAGACTCTTGAGAGTCCCATGGACTGCAAGGAGATCCAACCAGTCCATTCTAAAGGAGATCAGTCCTGGATGTTCTTTGGAAGGAATGGTGCTAAAGCTGAAACTCCAGTACTTTGGCCACTTCATGTGAAGAGTTGACTCATTGGAAAAGACTCTGATGCTTGGAGGGATTGGGGGCAGGAGGAGAAGAGGATGACAGAAGATGAGATGGCTGGATGGCATCACCGACTTGATGGACGTGAGTTTGAGTGAACTCCGGGAGTTGGTGATGGACAGGGAGGCCTGGCGTGCTGTGATTCATGGGCTTGCAAAGAGTCAGACATGACTGAGTGACTGAACTAAACTGAGCCTATGTAATAAAATCATCTTTTTAGAAATTATTGGTAACACATATTAGAGTTGGCACATTCCTCCATACTTGGTAGACCTGGGTATAAACTGATACTTTCTGCTCCTAAGATCAGTTCTAGATCAGGTCATTCTGAATCTCAGACTGTATGAAGGACCTTAGGTTGTTTGAGATATACTTTAGAGACAGAAGTGTGCTATTATGTTATGCATTTGGTGAGAGTTAATGGTAATAGTTTCTTTTTAAGGAAGATTTCTGTGAAAGAGAGGAAATGAAACAAACAATAAACAACAGTACACAAATAATCATACCATGTTTGTTACAGATAATTGTATTTTTATATGGTATTGAAAGTGTTACTTTGACATATAATAGATGAGTACTGGTCTAAGATTTAAACAGCTTAGTTTATTCATCTTGGAAAAATCATTTAACCATGTTTACTCACTAGTAATATGAAGAAAACAAAATTTCCCTTGCCTTTGTCCCACAGTTATTATGAGGCCAAATTAAGATGGTGAATATAAAGGCTCCTGTAAAACAAAAGTTCTAATAAAAAAATAGCTGCTTTTCTCACTAGTTGTAAATGTCAATGAGCTCTCATAAATGTCTAAAATTAATATTTAATTTTTAAATAGTAGTATTTTTTTTCTTTTCAGTTCCCCTTTACTTTGTATTTTTTAAATATTTTCAAATGAACGTATAGGATAAGTTTCCTTTTTTGCATGTATAAATTTAACAGATATATGAACAAAACACAGTTTTCTCTAACATATGAATGAATTTTCCCTAACTACATCCTTTCCAACATAATTATTCATCTTTGAGGTTCTTGTTTTTTCTTCTTAATGACCTCCTGAATAACCAGGTATTATAGATCTGGTAAAGTAATGCTCAAAATTCTCCAAGCCAGGTTTCAGCAATACACAAACCATGAAATTCCTGATGTTCAAGCTGGTTTTAGAAAAGGCAGAGGAACCAGAGATGAAATTGTCAACATCTGCTGGATCATTGAAAAAGCAAGAGAGTTCCAGAAAAACATCTATTTCTGCTTTATTGACTATGCCAAAGCCTTTGACTATGTGGATCACAATAGACTGTGGAAAATTCTGAAAGAGATGGGAATACCAGACCACCTGACCTGCCTCTTTAGAACCTATATGCAGGTCAGGAAGAAAGAGTTAGAACTGGACATGGAACAAAAAACTGGTTCCAAATACGAAAAGGAGTATGTCAAGGCTGTATATTGTCACCCTGCTTATTTAACTTAATGCAGAGTATATCATGAGAAACACTTGGCTCGAAGAAGCACAAGCTGGAATCAAGATTGCTGGGAGAAATATCAATAACCTCAGATATACAGATGACACCGCCCTTATGGCAGAAAGTGAAGAGGAGCTAAAAAGCCTCTTGATGAAGGTGAAAGAGGAGAGTGAAAAGTTGGCTTAAAGCTCAACATTCAGAAAACAAAGATCATGGCATCTGGTCCCATCACTTCATGGGAAATAGATGGGTAAACAGTGGAAACAGTGTCAGACTTTATTTTTCTGGGCTCCAAAATCACTACAGATGGTGACTGCAGCCATGAAATTAAAAGACACTTACTCCTTGGAAGGAAAGTTATGACCAACCTAGATAGAATATTCAAAAGCAGAGACATTACTTTGCCAACAAAGGTTCGTCTACTCAAGGCTATGGTTTTTCCTGTGGTCATGTATGGATGTGAGAGCTGGACTGTGAAGAAGGCTGAGCACTGAAGAATTGATGCTTTTGAACTGTGGTGTTGGAGAAGACTCTTGAGAGTCCCTTGGACTGCAAGGAGATCCAACCAGTCCATTCTGAAGGAGATCAGCCCTGGGATTTCTTTGGAAGGAATGATGCTAAAGCTGAAACTCCAGTTCTTTGGCCACTTCATGTGAAGAGTTGACTCATTGGAAAAGACTCTGATGCTGGCAGGGATTGGGGACAGGAGGAGAAGCGGGCGACAGGGGATGAGATGGCTGGATGGCATCACTGACTCGATGGACGTGATTCTGAGTGAACTCCGGGAGTTGGTGATGGACAGGGAGGCCTGGTGTGCTGCGATTCAGGGGTCGCAAAGAGTCAGACACGACTGAGCGACTGAACGGAACTGAACTGATAGACGTGGTAACTATAACATAAGCATATTTAAAGACCGTAGTTGAAATACAAGTAGACCACAGACAGAAAGATATCATAACTTTTAAAATTCAATAAATCTGCTTGGTGCATAAACTTTCGTTGTGTTAAACAAGCCTTTCATTATGGTCATTAATTAAGGAGAATGATGTATTTTTACACCGTCACTACTTTGACATATGAAAAATTCCATATCCAGTTGGCTGCAGAAGGTTATATTAGATCAGGTCTAGGTTTCTTTCCATCTTCAGGTGCTAACAAACTCTGTGACTTTGGCATAGGCTCTAACACTTTGAAACTGTTTTCTTTCACAGAAAACAAGGGAATAAGAATAGGATTATTTTTCATATACCTTCTAGCTTTAGCATTTTATGATGTTATGAAACATTAACAATTTTGAATTTGAATCTTCACCTTAGACCTGGAGTCTCTAAGGAACACGGGGACAGTCTGAAACACATCTTAAAGGGTCATTTAATTTTGGTTTCTTCAACACTTACAAGGTGACAGAACTCATCACCATATCCTCAAGAGAGAAGAAATGTAAAGATAAAAACAAAACTTGAGAACTAGGTCCTTTGGTTTTCTAACCAAGGAAGAAAAGTACAGCTTAGGAAAGGGGCAATGAAAGTTTAAATCAAAAATGTGAAAGCATCCATCCATTTCATAAAACTCTATGCCAACTACTATTGGCATCCATTTAAAATTGATTGTCTACTAAAAAAGGTTATAGAAATCAATGTTGAACCTAAGAAAATTACAGATAAGAAGATTGATTGCACCTAAAGACTTGTAAAGTGATTTCTGGTGGTATGTTAAAATTTCATATAGTATGACTTCTTTACTTCATTTACTAGAGTTCTTTTCCCCAATCTAGGACCTATGAATAGTTATTTTATCCATACAAGCATACAAAGGATGAAAAATGTGTGATTATATTTATAAATGTATGATGCCTCTCCTATGTAGGAGAGTGGTGGCAGTGGAGGTGTGCTGGTGGGTGTGAGCATGTATTGGTGATTTTTTTGTGAGAAGCAGTGCATAATTATCTTAAAAACCTCCAATGGGCAATTAAGCAACATCTTTTAGGTGTGCACATACTATAGGGCTTCAGAGTAGTTTCCTGAATAGATGATAAATCATTAAAATGTCCTAAGCTATGATTTTTAATCTAAACCCAATCAGGTCAAAATAAAAAGGAGTCATCAAGATAGAAAGGCTAGAGAATCAGGCAGGAAGAAAAATATTTTTAATCAACATAGAAAGGCAATACAAAAACTCTCTGACTGAAGAACAAGGAAGTGACGTTTTTCTTCTGGGTCCTTTGGACATTTGTAAGTGGTCTGAGAACTCAAGACTAGAACCTTGGAGAAACTAAGAATAATGTGTTCTGGGAAAAAAAAAAATTAAAACAGTATCTTTGATTTGGGGAGGGTAATTTTTGTTGAACAATTAATGTAAAAATGTTAAAGTAGTAACTTTGTCTTTCAAGGCTTCTTAAAAAGGTCATGCCATTGAAAAAAAAATATCATTATAAAATAACAAGGAAACAAAATACATATCTCCCCAAGGAAACTAAGGTATATATTTTCAGATTTAGTACATGATTCAGCACAGAACAAGAAAATCAAAAAAACAAAAAGCCAAAAAATGTATCATACCTCTTGCAAAGTGGTTATAAAATGTTGTAGATTTACTATTCAAAATCATTGTTTCAAACCAGTTTCAAACATGAATTTGTATTAGTTTATTATTTTTATTTTGCAAACTCATTATCAACCAACATGAAAAAACTTACATCTCAAAAAACAGGAATAATTTTAAATTAGATCTTATGAATTCTGCATGAGATCAAATTTAATGCAATTATTTTTAGATTTACTAGTTAGTAGATACATTTTTTAGTTAGGATTTTCTAAGGTGTTAATAAACAAAGCAACAACTCTGCATATTTATTCTTAATCAAAGATTTTCATATGACTGCAGTATTTAAAAATAAATTTTATACTTTGTTTTACTAACAAACTTAAGCTATTATGGAGTTATCTCTCAATAAATGCAATGATATAATTAACCATTTGCTTTTCCTTCAAGACTTGATTCAAATGATAAAGAACTATAAATACCCATGAATATGAATGTACTTATTCATATCACAAAACACAGAATTAATCTGAGATACTTATCTATACAGTTCCAATATAGAATAGAAAAAGTAGATCTAAAAATCCAGTTCTCTTTGTTTTTATTCATGAAATCTTAATATTTAAGGAAAAAATCCAATTATTATTTTCCATCTGTAAAAAGTGTGTGAAATTGTTGTTGAAATCTTTTCTGCAATCTCTCTCTTTCTCTTTCTTTCACTGTATATATAAACAAGAAAATATGTTCCCTGAAAGGAAGAATAAATTGCTATATTTTTAATATTTTAAAATATCCTGCTATTTGTGGTCAGACATGCTTTGATAATTTTTAATGCACAATGAGAAAATGTGCAACTCATACTAGGGGACTCAGATTCTCAATAAGCAAATGTCATATCCTTTACCTTTCTAAAATCAATTAAAAAAATTTGAGTTATTTTGTAAAAATGAATGATTTTAGGATATAAACTGCAAAGTATGTTCTGGAACTGAAGATATTAATAATCTACAGGAGAAATAATATATATTCTAGTATTAAAATATAAGAATATATTATTTCTTTTTCTGGGCCAAATATTTCCTTGTTGCTATATATTTTCTATATATTTCCTTTTAACAATTTTTAATTGAGATACAGTTGATGTACAGTATTGGGTTATGGGTTAAAGTTTATGCTCCATTTATATTTTTATAAAATACTGACTATATTCTCTGTGTTGTACAATATATCTTCATACCTATACATAATAATTTGTACCTCTTAATCTCCTACTACTATCTTGCCCCTCCTCCCACTCGTCATCCTCCCCTCCCCATAACCACTAGTCTGTTCTCTATGAGTCCATTTCCCTTTTTGTTACATTCACTAGTTGTACATTTTTATATTCCTCATGTAAGAATGATATTATACAGTATTTGTCTTTCTTTGTCTGACATTCACTTAGCAGAGATTTGTTTTTATATTTTTCTAATTTTATTGGACTATAGTTGATTTACAATGTTGTTTTAATTTCTGCTGTACAGAAATGTAAAGCAGTTATACATATACATATAACCACTCTTTTTTATGTTCTTTTCCCATGTATGTCATTACAGATAGTGAGAAGAGTTCCCTGTCCTATATGGTAGCTCTTTATTAGTTATATATTTTATATATAATAGTGTGTACATAGACGTCCCATGTGGCACAGTGGTAAAGAATCCACCTGGCAATGCGGGAGATGCAGGAGACATGGGTTAGATCCCTGGGTCAGGAAGATCCCATGGAGGAGGAAATGGCAACCCACTTCAGTATGCTTACCTGGAAAATTCCATGGACAGAGGAGACTGGTGGGCTACAGTCCATGAGGTCACAAAGAGTTGGACATGACTGAGCATGAGCACACCAATGTGTATATGTCAATTCCAATCACCCAATTTATCCTTCTCCTTACCCCCTGTTTTCCTCAGTGGTAACTATATATTTGTTTTCTACACCTGTGAGTCTATTTCTGTTTTGACAATAAGTACATTGTTTATGGGCCTGTAAATTTATGTAGTCACTATGGGGAACAGTATGGAGGTTCCTTAAAAAGGTAAAAATAGAGATGTCAAATTAGCCAGAAATTTCACTCCAGGGTATACATCTGCAGAAAACCAGAATTCAAAAACATACATGCACTCCAATGTTCATTGTAATAATAGTCAGGACATGGAAACAACCTAAAAGTCCATCACTGAATGAATGGACAAAAATAACACGTGTACGCCCATGGCGGATTCATGTTGATATGTGGCAGAACTAATACAATATTGTAAAGTAATTAGCCTCCAATTAAAATAAATAAATTTAAATTAAAAAAAAATTAATGTGGGACATATATACAATGGAATATTACTCAACCATAAAAAGTAATGCAATATTGCTTTTTGCCGTAACATGGATGGATCCAGAGTTTGTCATACTGAGTGTAGTCTGATAAAAACAAATATATGATATTACTTATATGTAGAATCTAAACAAAGGGTAAAAATGAATTTATACCCAAAGCGAAAATAGAGCTACAATGTATAAAACAAACATGAATACCAGAACATAAAGGGAGGGAAGGGATAAATTGGGAGATTGGGACTGACCTATGCACACTACTATATATAGAACAGGTAACTAATAAGGACTTACTGTATAGCCCAGGGGAATCTACTCAATTTTCTAAATATATTTCTATATATTTTCTAAAATTATCTAATAGACTTGAATAATTTCAACTTCCCATTTCCCCACAAAGAATTCTGCTTCCTGGTTAAAGTGTGAATTCTTCCTTGGTCCCTCAAATACAGATGTTTCTCCTTTCTCTGAAATTCTGCAGCATTTTATCTATTGATAAGCTTTGTTTAAGATACTTTTATTTCCCCTTTTGTATTTAGGTTTATATTATTTATTATACTTATTTAGGTTTATATCCTATTTAATTCAGTTATAATCTCTATTCTAGACATGTATAGTTGAGTTTTTTAACCCTAATAGTAGCCAAAAATTATTTTGTATATAATGTGTACAAAATATGTGTTGATAAGTAAATATATGAATATGTAAATGTTTGATGTTCATTAGCGTGGGCGGCTGTGACTGGCGCACTAGGCACGGCCGAGAGGAGCTACCCCATGCCCGAGGTCAGGGGCAGTGGCCGAGAGTGCCAGGCTGCGATGGCACAGGAACGGCCGAGAGGAGCTACCTCAGTCTGAGGTCATGGGCAGCGGCTGAGAGGAGCTACCCCACGCACAAGGCCAGGGGTGGCTGCCAGGAGGAAAAACCCCACGTTGAAGGAGTGGTGGGTGCACCAGCGCAGGAGGGCCTAGAGGAGCTATTCCATGTTCAAGATCAGGAGGGGCGGCAGTGAAAAGATATGCCTCATCCAAGGTAAGGAGGAGCTGCTGCGCTTTGCTGGAGCAGCCATGAAGAGATACCCATGTCCAAGGTAAGAGAAACCCAAGTAAGATGGTAGGTGTTGCAAGAGGGCATCACAGGGCAGACACACTGAAACCACACTCACAGAAAACTAGTCAATCTAATCACATTAGGACCACAGCCTTGTATAACTCAATGAAATTAAGCCATGCCCATAGGGCCATCCAAGATGGGCGGGGCATGGTGGAGAGGTCTGACAGAATGTGGTCCACTGGAGAAGGGAATGGCAAACCACTTCAGTATTCTTGCCTTGAGAACCCCATGAACAGTATGAAAAGGCAAAACGATAGGATACTGAAAGAGGAGCTCCCCAGGTCAGTAGGTGCCCAATATGCTACTGGAGATTAGATGAGAAATAACTCCAGAAAGAAAGAAGGGATGGAGCCAAAGCAAAAACAATACACAGTTGTGGATGTGACTGGTGATAAAAGCAAGCTCTGATGCTGTAAAGAGCAATATTGCATAGGAACCTGGAATGTCAGGTCCATGATTCAAGGCAAATTGGAAGTGGTCAAACAAGAGGTGGCAAGAGTGAACGTTGACATTCTAGGAATCAGCGAACTAAAATGGACTGGAATGGGTGAATTTAACTCAGATGACCATTATATCTACTACTGTGGGCAGGAATCCCTCAGAAGAAATGGAGTAGCCATCATGGTCAACAAAAGAGTCCGAAATGCAGTACTTGGATGCACTCTCAGAAACGACAGAATGATCTCTGTTCGTTTCCAAGTCAAACCATTCAATATCACAGTAATCCAAGTCTATGCCCCAACCAGTAACGCTGAAGAAGCTGAAGTTGAACGGTTCTATGAAGACGTACAAGACCTTTTAGAACTAACACCCCCCAAAAAATGTCCTTTTCATTATAGGCGACTGGAATGCAGAAGTAGGAAGTCAAGAAACACCTGGGGCAACAGGCAAATTTGGCCTTGGAATAGGGAATGAAGCAGGGCAAAGGCTAATAGTTTTGCCAAGAGAAAGCACTGGTCATAGCAAACGCCCTCTTCCAACAACACAAGAGAAGACTCTACACATGGACAAGACCAGATAGTCAACACCAAAATCAGATTGATCATATTCTTTTCAGCCAAAGATGGAGAAGCTCTATACAGTCAGCAAAACAAAGCAAAATCTGACTGTGGCTCAGATCATGAACTCCTTATTGCCAAATTCAGGATTAAATTGAAGACACTAGGGAAAATCACTAGACCATTCAGGTCACCTAAATCAAATCCCTTATGATTTTACAGTGGAAGTGAGAAATACATTTAAGGGACTAGATCTGATAGACAGAGTGCCTGATGAACTATGGATGGAGGTTCATGACATTATAAAGGAGACAGGGATCAAGACCATCGCCATGGAAAAGAATGCAAAATGGCTGTCTGGGGAAGCCTTACAAACAGCTGTGAAAAGAAGAGAAGCGAAAGGCAAAGGAGAAAAGGAAAGATATACCCACTTGAGTGCAGGGTTCCAAAGAATAGCAAGGAGAGATAAAGCCTCCCTCAGGGATCAATGCGAAGAAATAGAGGAAATAAGAGAATGGGAAAGATTAGAGATCTCTTCAAGAAAATTAGAGATACCAAGGGATAATTTCATGCGAAGATGGGCTCGAAAAAGGACAGAAATGGCATGGACCTAACAGAAGCAAAAGATTTTAAGAAGAGGTGGCAAAAATACACAGAAGAACTGTATAGAAAAGATCTTCATGACCCATATAATCACAATGGTGTGATCACTCACCTAGAGCCAGACATCCTGGAATGTGAAGTCAAGTTGGCCTTAGAAAGCATGACTACGAACAAAGCTAGTGGAGGTAATGGAATTCCAGTTGAGCTATTTCAAATCCTAAAAGATGATGCTGTGAAAGTGCTGCACTAAATATGCCAGCAAATTTAGAAAACTCAGCAGTGGCCACAGGACTGGAAAAGGTCAGTTTTCATTCCAATCTCAAAGAAAGTCAATGCCAAAGAATGCTCAAACTATCGCACAATTGCACTCATCTCACACGGTAGTAAAGTAATGCTCAAAATTCTCCAAGCCAGACTTCAGCAATATGTGAACTGTGAACTTCCTGATGTTGAAGCTGGTTATAGAAAAGCCAGAGGAACCAGCGACCCGATTGCCAACATCTGCTGGATCATGGAAAAGCAAGAGAGTTCCAGAAAAACATGTATTTCTGCTTTATTGACTATGCCAAAGCCTTTGACTTTGCGGATCACAATAAACTATGGAAAATTCTGAAAGACATGGGAATACCAGACCACCTGATCTGCCTCTTGAGAAATTTGTATGCAGGTCAGGAAGCAACAGTTAGAACTGGACATGGAACAACAGACTGGTTCCAAATAGGGAAAGGAGTACGTC
>NW_011494923.1:3993554-4006780 GCF_000754665.1 Bison bison bison | reverse complement strand
ACTCCTTGGAAGGAAAGTTATGCCCAACCTAGATAGCATATTCAAAAGCAGAGACATTACTTTTCCAACTAAGGTCCGTCTAGTCAAGGCTATAGTTTTTCCTGTGGTCATGTATGGATGTGAAAGTTGGACTGTGAAGAAGGCTGAGCGCCGAAGAATTGATGCTTTTGAACTGTGGTGTTGGAGAAGACTCTTGAGAGTCTCTTGGACTGCAAGGAGAGCCAACCAGTTCATTCTGAAGGAGATCAGCCGTGGGATTTCTTTGGAAGGAATGATGCTAAAGCTGAAACCCCAGTACTTTGGTCACCTGATGCAAAGAGTTGACTCATTGGAAAAGACTCTGATGCTGGGAGGGATTGGGGGCAGAAGGAGAAGGGGACGACAGAGGATGAGATGGCTGGATGGCATCACTGACTCGATGGACATGAGTCTGAGTGAACTCTGGGAGTTCGTGATGGACAGGGAGGCCTGGCGTGCTGCAATTCATGGGGTCGCAAAGAGTTGGACATGACTGAGTGACTGAACTGAACTGAACTCAATAACTTAATGCACAGAGGCAAAATAAAATCTATTTCTAATACTCTTTCATAAATTTTTGTTAGATAGGAAATAATTCAGACTTTTCAAAATTAAAGAATTAAAACAGCATTTGTTCCTCAATTTCATGGTCATTTCCAATGAGCTTTGTTTAAATTTAAATGTTATAGAACATTACTTCCTATCTTGTTTTTTTTTTTTGTAACAAGAGGACAAATTTTAGCGACAAAAATAACAAGCTCATAGAAGTGACATATCATGTACTTACCACTATGTACATATTGTTTCTTTTCTTTTTTAAATTAATTCATCTATTTTAATTGGAGGTTAATTACTTTACAATATTGTGGTGGTTTTTGCCAAACATCAACATGAATTAGCCACAGATGCACATGTGTTCCCCATACAGAACCTCCCTCCCATCTTCCTCCCCATCCATCCCCCAGGGTCATCCCATTGCATCAGCCCTGAGCACCCTGTCTCTTTCACTGAACCTGGACTGGCAATCCACTTCACATTATATATACTGCAACACTACCTTCTCAAATCATCCCACCCTCGCCTTCTCCCACAGAGTCCAAAAGACTGTTCTTTACATCTCTGTCTCTTTTGCTATCTTGCATATATGGTCATCGTTACCATCTTTCTAAATTCCATACATATGCATTCAGTTCAGTTCGGTTGCTCAGTTGTGTCCGACTCGTTGCAACCCCATGAATCACAGCACGCCAGGCTCCCTGTCCATCACCAACGCCTGGAATTCACTGAGACTCAAGTCCATTGAGTCAGTGATGCCATCCAGCCATCTCATCCTCTGTCGTCCCCTTCTCCTCCTGCCCCCAATCCCTCCCAGCATCAGAATCTTTTCCAGTGAGTCAACTCTTCACATCAGATGGCCAAAGTACTGGAGTTTCAGCTTTAGCACCATTCCTTCCAAAGAATACTCAGGACTGATCTCCTTTAGAATGAACTGGTTGGATCTGCTTGCAGTCCAAGGGACTCTTGAGAGTCCCTTGGTGTTGGACTCTTCTCCAACACCACAGTTCAAAAGCATCAATTCTTCAGCACTCAGCCTTCTTCACAGTCCAACTCTCACATCCATACATGACCACAGGGTGGACCTTTGTTGGCAAAGTAATGTCTCTGCTTTTTAATATGCTATCTAGTTTGGTCATAACTTTTCTTTGAAGGAGTAAGCGTCTTTTAATTTCATGGCTGCAGTCACCATCTGCAGTGATTTTGAAGCCCAAAACTGTATTGGTATTTTCTTTCTCACTTACTTCACTCTGTATTATAGGCTCCAGTTTCATCCACCTCATTAGAACTGATTAAAATTCTTTCTTATTAATGGCTGAGTAATATTCCATTGTGTATATGTACAACTGCTTTCTTATCCATTCATCTACCAGTGGACATCTAGGTTGCTTACATGTCCTGGCTATTGTAAACAGTGATGTGATGAACATTGGGTTTAACATGTCTCTTTCAATTCTGGTTTCCTGTGTATGTATGCCCAGCAGTGGGATTGCTGGATTGTTTGGCAGTTATATCCAGTTTTTTTTAAAGGAATCTCCACACTGTTCTCCGTAATGGCTGTGCTAGTTTGCATTACCACCAACAGTGTAAGAAGTTTCCTTTTTCTCCACACCCTCTCCAGCATTTACTGTTTGTAGACTTTTTGATAGCAGCCATTCTGCCTGGCATGAGATGGTATCTCATTGTGGTTTTGATTTGCATTTCTCTGATAATGAGTTATGTTGACCATCTTTTCATGTGTTTGTTAGCCATCTGTATGTCTTTGGAGAAATATCTGTTTAGTTCTTTGGCCCATTTTTTGATTGGGTCATTTATTTTTCTGGAATTGAGCTGTAGGAGTTGCTTGTATATTTTTGAGGTTAAATTTTTGTCAGTTGCTTCATTTGCTGTTATTTTCTTCCTTTCTGAAGGCTGTCTTTCCACCTTGCTTATAGTTTCCTTTGTTGTGCAAAAGCTCTTAAGTTTATTTAGGTCCTATTTGTTTATTTTTGTTTTTATTTTCATTAATCTGGGAGGTGGGTCATAGAAGATCCTACTGTGATTTATGTCAGAGAGTGTTTTGCCTATGTTTTCTTCTAGTTGTTTTATAGTTTTTGGTCTTACGTTTAGATCTTTAATCCATTTTGAAATTATTTTCGTCTATGGTGTTAGAAAGTGTTCTAGTTTCATTCTTTTACAAGTGGTTGACCAGTTTTCCCAGCACCACTTGTTAAAAAGATTGTCTTTTCTCCATTGTATATTTTTTCCTCCTTTGTCAAAGAGAAGGTGTCCATAGATGCGTGGATTTATCTCTGGGCTTTCCACTTTGTTCCATTGACTATATTTCTGCCTTTGTGCCAGTACCATACTGTCTTGATGACTGTGGCTTTGTAGTATAGTCTGAAGTCAGGTAGGTTGATCCATCTAGTTCCATTTTTCTTTCACTAGATTGCTTTGGCTATTCGAGGTTTATTGTATTTCCATAAAAATTGTGAAATAATTTCTTCTAGATCTCTCAAAATTACCATTGGCAACTTGATAGCGATTGCATTGAATCTATAAATTGCTTTGGGTAGTATACTCGTTTTCACTATACTGAATCTTCCAATCCATGAACATGGTGTATTTCTCCATGTATTTGTGTCCTCTTTGATTTTTTTCATCAGTGTTTTATACTTTTCTATATATAGATTTTTTTTTTCTTTAGGTGGATTTATTCCTAAGTATTTTGTTCTTCTTGTTGCAATGGTGAATGAAATTATTTCCTTAATTTCTCTTTTTGTTTTCTCATTGTTAGTGTATAGAAATGCAAAAGATTTCTGTGTGTTAATTTTATATCCTAACTTTACTGTATTCATTGATTAGCTCTAGTAATTTTCTGGTATAGTCTTTCAGGTTTTCTATGTAGAGGATCGTGTCATCTGCAAACAGTGAGAGTTTTACTTCTTTTACAAGCTGGATTCCTTTTATTTATTTTTATTCTCTGATTGCTATGTCTAAAACTTCCAAAACTATGTTGAATAGTATGGTGAGAGTGGCCACCTGACTTGAGGGGAAATGCTTCCAATTTTTCACCATTGAGAATAATGTTTGCTGTGGGTTTATCATATACGGCTTCTTTTATGTTGAGGTATGTCTTGTTCCTGACTTGAGGGGAAATGCTTCCAATTTTTCACCATTGAGAATAATGTTTGCTGTGGGTTTATCATATACGGCTTCTTTTATGTTGAGGTATGTCTTGTTCCTGACTTGAGGGGAAATGCTTCCAATTTTTCACCATTGAGAATAATGTTTGCTGTGGGTTTATCATATACGGCTTCTTTTATGTTGAGGTATGTCTTGTTCCTGACTTGAGGGGAAATGCTTCCAATTTTTCACCATTGAGAATAATGTTTGCTGTGGGTTTATCATATACGGCTTCTTTTATGTTGAGGTATGTTCCTTCTATTCATGCTTTCTGGAGGGTTTTTATCATAAATGGATGTTGAATTTTACAAAGGCTTTCTCTGAATCTATTGAGATAATTATATGGTTTTTATCTTTCAATTTGTTAATGTGGTGCATCACAGATTTGCAGATATTAAAGAATCCTTGCATCACTCGGATAAAGCCCACTTGGTCATGATATATTATCTTTTTAATATATTGTTTGATTCTGTTTGCTAGAATTTTGTTAAAGATTTTTCCATCTATGTTCATCAGTCAAATTGCCTGTAGTTTCTTATTTGTGGCATCTGTGTCAGGTTTTGGTGTTAGGGTGATGGTGGCCTCATAAAATGAGTTTGGAACATTACATTCCTCTGCAATTTTCTGAAAGAGTTTGAGTAGGATAGCTGTTAGTTCTTCTTTAAACTTTTGGTGGAAATCAGCTGTGAAGCCATGTGGTCCTGAGGTTTTGTTTGTTGGAAGATTTCTGATTACAATTTTGATTTCCATGCTTGTGATGGGTCTGTTAAGATTTTCTATTTCTTCTTGGTTCAGTTTTGGAAAGTTGTACTTTTCTAGAATTTGTCCATTTCTTCCAAGTCATCCATTTTATTGGCATATAGTTGCTGATAGTAGTCTCTTATGATTCTTTGTATTTCTGTGTTGTCTGTTGTGATTTCTCCATTTTCATTTCTAATTTTGTTGAGTTGATTCTTCTCCCTTTTTTTCTTGATGGGTGTGGCTAATGGTTTGTCTATTTTATTTATCTTCTCAAAGAACCAATTTTAACTTTGTTGATTTTTGCTATGGTTTCCTTTGTTTCTTTTTCATTTATTTCTGCCCTAATTTTTATGATTTCTTTCCTTCTACTAACCCTGGGGTTCATAATTTCTTGTTTTTCTAGTTGCTTTTGGTATAGGGTTAGGTTATTTATTTTACTTTTCTCTTGTTTCTTGAGCTATGGCTGTTTTGCTATGCACTTTCCACTTAGCATTGGGCTTACTGAGTCCAATAGGTTTTGGGTTGTTGTGTTGTCATTTTCATTCATTTCTATGCATATTTTTATTTCTTTTGTGGCTTGTTGGTTATTCATAGGCATGTTGTTTAGCTTCCATATGTTTGTATTTTTAATAGTTTTTTTTTTTTTTCCTGTTCAGTTCAGTTCAGTCTCTCAGTCATGTCCGATTCTTTGTGACCACATGAACCACAGCATGCCAGGGCTCCCTGTCCATCACCAACTCCCAAAGTCCACCCAAACCCATGTCTACTGTGTCAGTGATGCCATCCAACCATCTCATCCTCTGTTGTCCCCTTCTCCTCATGTCCTCAATCTTTCCATGCATCAGAGCCTTTTCAAATGAGTTAGCTCTTTGCATCAGGTGGCCAAAGTATTGGAGTTTCAGCTTCAACATCAGTCCCTCCAATGGACCCCCAGGACTAATCTCCTTTCAGATGGACTGGTTGGATCTCCTTGTAGTCCAAGGGACTCGCAAGAGTCTTTTCCAACACCACAGTTCAAAAGCATCAGTTCTTCAGTGCTCAGCTTTCTTTGTAGTCCAACTCTCACATCCATACATGACTACTGGAAAAACCATAGCCTTGACTACACGGACCTTTGTTGACAAAGTAATGTTTTTGCTTTGTAATGTGCTATCTAGGTTGGTCACAATTTTCCTTCCAAGGAGCCAGTGTCTTTTAATTTCATGGCTACAATCACCATTTGCAGTGATTTTGGAGCCCAGAAAAATAAAGGCAGCCACTGTTTCCACTGTTTTCCCATTGATTTCCCATGAAGTGATGGGACCGGCTGCCATGATCTTAGTTTTCTGAATGTTGAGCTTTAAGCCAACTTTTTCACTCTCTTCTTTCATTTTCATCGAGAGGCTCTTTAGTTCTTCTAATCTTCTAATCTGAACGCATTGTGATCAGAGAAGATGCTTGGGATGATTTCAATTTTTTTGAATTTACCAAGGCTAGATTTATGGCCCAGGATGTGATCTATCCTGGAGAACGTTCTGTGTGCACTTGAGAAAAAGGTGAATTTCATTGTTTTGGGGTGAAATGTCCTACAGATATTAATTAGTTCTAACTGGTCCATTGTATCATTTAAAATTTGTGTTTCCTTATTAACTTTCTGTTTGCTTGATGTATCCTTAGGTATGAGTGGTGGTGTTAAAGTCTCCCACTATTATCGTGTTACTGTTAATTTGCCCTTTCATGCTTGCTAGCATTGGCCTTATATATTGTGGTGATCCTATGTTGGGTGCATATGTATTTATAATTGTTATATCTTCTTCTTGGATTTACCCTTTGATCATTATGTTATGTCCTTCTTTGTCTCTTTTCGTGGGCTTTATTTCAAAATCTATTTTATCTGACATGAGTATTGCTACTCCTGCTTTCTCTTGGTCTCCATTTGTGTGAAATTTCTTATTCCAGCCCTTCACTTTCAGTCTGTATGTGCCCCTTGTTTTGCGGTGGATCTTTTGTAGGCAGCATATATAGGGGTCTTGTTTTTGTCCATTCAGCCAGTCTTTGTCTTGTGGTTGGGGCATTCAACCCATTTACATTTAAGGTAATTATTGATAAGTATGATCTAATGGCATGACCACTGGTTGTGAGAGTTGGACTGTGAAGAAAGCTGAGCGCAGAAGAATTGATGCTTTTGAACTGTGGTGTTGGAGAAGATTCTTGAGAGTCCCTTGGACTGCAAGGAGATCCCACCAGTCCATCCTAAAGGAGATCAATCCTGGGTGTTCATTGAAAGGACTGATGCTAAAGCTGAAACTCCAATACTTTGGCCACCTCATGTGAAGAGTTGACTCATTGGAAAAGATCCTGATGCTGGGAGGGATCGGGGGAAGGAGGAGAAGGGGACGACAGATGAGATGGATGGATGGCATCACTGACTTGATGGACATGAGTTTGAGTAAACTCTGGGAGTTGGTGATGGACAGGGAGGCCTGGTGTGCTGCGATTCATGGGGTCGCATAGAGTCAGACACGACTGAGTGACTGAACTGAACTTACGATCCCGTTGCTATTTACTTTGTTGTTTTGGATTCAAATTTATACACCTTTTCTGTGTTTCCTGTCTAGAGAAGATCCTTATTAAGATGCTTGTCTATAAAGCTTCTGATTTCTCCTTCATATCTGAATCAAATCCACGCTGGGTATAATAATCTGGGTTGCAGATTTTTCTCTTTCATAACTTGCAGCATGTCCTGACATTCCCTTCTGGCCTGAAGAGTTTCTATTGAAAGATCACCTGTTATCCTTATGGGAATCCCCTTGTGTGTTATTTGTTGTTTTTCCCTTGCTGCTTTTAATATTTGTTCTTTGTGTTTGATCTTTGTTAATTTGATTAATATGTGTCTTGGGGTGTTTTACCCTAGTTTTATCCTGTGTGGGGCTCTCTGGAATTCTTGGACTTGGGTTACTATTTCCTTCTTGATTTTAGGGAAGTTTTCAGCTACTCTCTTCAAGTATTTTCTCATGGCTTTTCTTTCTGTCTTTCTTCTGCAACTCCTATAATATGAAGGATGTGGTGTTTGACAGTGTCCCAGAGGTCTCTGAGGTTTTCCTTGTTTCTTTACATTCTTTTTTCCTCTCTGCTTCATTTATTTCCACCATTATATCTTCCACCTCACTTATCCTGCCTTCTGCTTCAGTTTTTCTACTGTTGGTTCCCTGCAGAGTGTTTTTGATCTAAGGTATTGCATCATTCCTTATTGATTGACTATTTTTTATTTCTTCTAGGTCCTTGTTAAACATTTCTTGCATCTTCTCAATCTTTGTCTCCAGACTATTTATCTGTAACTCCATTTTGTTTTCAGGATTTTGGATCACTTTTACTATCATTCTGAATTCTTTTTCAGGTAGACTCCCTATCGCCTCCTCTTTTGTTTGGTTTGGTGGGCATTTATTATGTTCCTTTACGTGCTGAATATTTCATAAGCCCATGCATCACAACTAGAGAGTAGGCCCTGCTCTCTGTAACTAGAAGAAGACTGCATGCAGAAGAAGTCAAAAATTAAAAATAGATTTCAAAAAGTGATTGCACAATGCAAACAGATATAAATATTAGTCTTCATAATCTTAAGCAAATTTTGTTTCCCAATATGATTATATATATACTACCTTATACCTTTTCAATAAATATGTTTTCTAGAAACTGAGACATGTAGGAACACATCTCATGGGCTGTCAATAAAATCAGTGCCTCTTTTATTTATTGCCCAAGTCTTGGAAAAGGTTATTGCATTTATCTGCATAAAATATGACCAGCAGTCATCAAACATGTCAAAGATTCAATTTGGGTCTCTAAATTAAACATTGAATAGTTTACTAGTAGGGTCATGCAGCCAAATTTCCTTTTACCACTTTGGTTAAGTTATTTTGTTTAAGTTTACTCTCAGTGTAATTATCTACAAGCTCAATAAAAGATACATTTAACAGTGATAATTAGTGCTGCAGTCATATTCATATATGCAGCTAATAGGTATAAAACTTTATCTATAAATACCTACCAATAAATATATTAATAATATAATAAATCCCGAAGGCTATTGCTTAAAGAACTTGAGATTTCATACATGCAGCTCTTCAAATGTGAGAAAATTTCATACTTCTGAATTAAATTGCAAAGTATTAATAGCAAACTTAGATTTTTAATAACTGATGATTTATGAATGTTAATGAAAAGAATGGACCTCTACTCCTGAAATAAGCCTCTGAGGTCTCATTTGGAGATACATCAAAAAGGAAGTTTTATTAAAGTTTTTTGTAATTTCAGCTTTCTTCTAAAAGTACTGTATTCCAACCTATTTTAATTGATTCACTTATTCAGTGAAGTTTCTAGTTTGATGTGACAAATCTAATAAGAATTAAATACCAATTTTCCTTAAGTTTATAACATAGACTTTGTTTTCATAAATTTTAAAAAATTTCCTCAAATGAAATGTCTTCTAAAGAAGCAATATTTTATTTCATTATATTAAAGGAAACTGTAAATATCTCATATTCTTTTGATGATTCTAATCATATACTTCTTATTTATGTATGTTGCTGCTTCATTGCATGATGGATAGACCACATAGGAATTCCATGTGCCTTTTTGGATTTTTGGCCATTTTTCAGTTTTTCTCTTTCAGTACATATTAACAAATAAGTTTGTTTTTTATGTGCCTAAATTTGACTGAGGGGCAATAAAATAATAGGTGAATGGCATTTTAAAATTCCTATTATTTTAGCTGACAAAGTGTAAGTAACGAAAAGAAAAAAAAAGCTACATGGGTGAAGTGAAACATGAGGGAAAGAATTTCAAAGGGAGTTTATTCTGACACTAGATAGGAAGATTTCTTGAACTATAAGGAGCTTTTTAAAAATGTAGTTCAGTTCAGTTCAGTTCACTCAGTCGTGTCTCTTTGCGACCCCATGAATCACAGCACGCCAGGCCTCCCTGTCCATCACCAATTCCCAGAGTTTACTCAGACTCATGTCCATCGAGTCAGTGTTGCCATCCAGCCATCCCATCCTCTGTCGTCCCCTTCTCCTCTTGCCCCTAATCCCTCCCAGCATCAGAGTCTTTTCTAATGAGCCAACTCTTCACATGAGGTGTCCAAAGCATTGGAGTTTCAGCTTTAGCATTAATCCTTCCAATGAACACCCAGGACTGATCTCCTTTAGGATGGACTGGTTGGATCTCCTTGTAGAGATCAATCCAAATTGAGATAAGTTGAGAAAAATTTAGCAATTTTAATAATCTTGGACACAATATGGTAAACTAGGTATTTTTAATGGCAAGGTAATAGATAATTTGGGTCTAAAGGTAAATTGCATATTGGCTATATGGGATTGCATACTAGTAAGTCATGGAGATTCTTTCCATGCTTGTTTGTTATTAAACGTTATGTACTTGGATAGCACAATGCTAAAATGACTTAGAAATAATTATGGTATAAGACTGAATTGGCAAAGTTAAATATTCTGTAAAATATATGTGTATTTAATATGATTTGAATAGCTCTTCTGACACAATATTTCATTTCTAAGATGAATCATTGGATTCCACTATCATTTACTTAGACATACATTTGATTATTTCTAAATAAGACTCAAAATCTATGGAGCACTTTGTCCTTACACATAACTGTTGATTACTTCATTAATTAATGTATTATTGTGGAAAAAAGTCTGCTTGTTTTCTATTATATATGTCAATGTAAGCAATTTTCAATGGCAAGTAATTTTTAATTCTAACTAGTGTTTAGTATATCAACTAATGTATTATGTTAGAATTTAAAAATTCACTCTTATTCTCCTATTATATATTCTAGTACAAGTGACCTTTAGCAGTACAAGTTATCAGTGTTATAAACAATCACAATATGCAAAATATTAGAAAACTTTAGATAACATGAAAAATGTGGTATGTGGGCCCATGAGTATTCATACTGGGATGCTCTCACTGTATGTAGTAAAAGTGACCTTTAAAAAATTATTTTCGTAATAAGACTACAGAAGATTATAATAAAAACCAAGTAAAGAAGAGAGAGAGAACACACATGATTTGTTTAAATGACCATAAGTCAGTAGGATTCTATTGTCAAGTCACCTAAAAAAAAAGCATCAAAAGAATAAAAACAAGAAATTTTTTGACAGACACCCTAACAAAACCAATACAATACTGTAAAGTAATTAGCCCCCAACTAAAATAAGTAAATTTAAATTAAAAAAATAAAATAAAGAAAACTGATCTTTCAACAATTTCATATTCTAAAAAGATATAAAGGAATTCCAGGGCAAAGGTGTTTGATGAATAATAACTTTAATTATCAAATGTATTTATTATATTTAAGTTTTATTTGTTTACTTTATAAAGAGTACCCTTATTTTCCTTATATTTATTTGATTTACTTCATCCTGAGCATGAAAAATCTGTTTTCCTACTTACCAGGCTACAGAAAGTCATCCATGATTTGTGGGTCAAAAAGGGGGAGGTTTATTATTATCACTTGCTCAAGCACTTTCACCTCCCTTGGCACTCGATTCATTAAATACTTGTATGGCCTTGTAAATTACTTTTGAACTCTTCAAAGTTAATTGAGCTCTGAACTAAGGTCCAAAGCATCCGTACTTTTCTCCTTTACTGAAATAAAATATAAATCAGTGAACCAAACCCTCTCCTATATTGGCAGTAAGCTTTAAAATTTGTTATTCAAGTGTCACATTATATATTAAGATATATTTATTTTTTTCTTGATGGAAAAACCATTTTTCTTCAACCAGTGTGAAATGTCTTAAACTACTTTTTCTCTCCTCTATATTATAGCATTTATTTTTGAATTAGGTTTCATACCCTTGCCAAAACAAGCAAACAACTGGCTATATTAAATATAAGAAACTTATGTAAATAGAAATTTAAGACAATTATGGAAGGGATGAAACTATTTTTAAAACCCACAAGCACAAATCAAAAATCTGGAAAAACGTTATTTTTTCTTAGACTGACTCAATTTGTCCCTCTGTAAAAATAAAACATTCACATCTCCTCTTCTAGTCACACATACACACACACACACACAAACACACACAGAGCGTGGTTTCTCAGGTGGCACAGTGGAAAAGAATGCACCGGCCAATGAAGGAGATGCAAGAGATGTGGGTTTGATCCCCGTGTTGAGAAGATCCCCTGGAGTATAAAATGGCAACAAATTCCAGTATTCTTGCCTGGATAATGCCTGGTTAAGAGGAGCTGGCAGGCTACCGTCCATGTGGCCACAAAGAGTCCGGCATAACTGAGTGACTGAGCAGGTAACATAAATATTCCATGCCAGTATATTTGACTACTTCAATGAAACAACCACAATGGTTGGAAAGATACTGAAATTCCTTTGAGAATAACAAGAATGGCTCTGTATTTACTAAGACAATGAATTTTTGTTTAAACATTTTCACAAAAAAAAACAGAAACTCTGGGCTCAGAAGCCTTCCCTGGTGAATTCTAACAAAAGTTTAAGGCAGAATTACATTGCAATTTTAAGTGAAAATAAAAGAGGAGTAAAAATTTCTTCTTGCAAAGAAATAAATGAAAACAATAGAATGGAAAAGAGTAGACATCTCTTCAAGAAAATTAGAGATACTAAGGGAACATTTCATAAAAAGATAGCTCAATAAAGGACAAAAATAGTATGGACCTAACAGAAGCAGAAAACATTAACAAGAGGTTGCAAGAATACACATAAAAACTGCAGAAAAAAGATCTTCACAACCAGATAATCATGATGGTGTGATCACTCACCTAGAGCCAGACATCCTGGAATGTGAAGTCAAGTGGGCCTCAGGAAACATCACTATGAACAAAGCTAGTAGAGGTGATGGAATTCCAGTTGAGCCATTTCAAATCTTCAAAGATGATGCAGTTAAAGTGCTGCATTTAATATGGCAGCAAATTTGGAAAACTCAGCAGTGGCCACAGGACTGTAAAAGGTCAGTTTTCATTCCAATCCCAAAGAAAGGCAAGGCCAAGGAGTGCTCAAAATACCGCACAATTGCACTCATCTCACATGCTAGTAATGTTATGCTAAGTCACTTCAGTCGTGTCCGACTCTGTGCGACCCCATAGACGGCAGCCACCAGGCTCCCCCGTCCTTGGGATTCTCCAGGCAAGAACACTGGAGTGGGTTGCCATCTCCTTCTCCAATGCATGAAAGTGAAAAGTGAAAGCAAATTCGCTCAGTCGTGTCTGACTCAGTGACCCCATGGATTGCAGCCCACCAGGCTTCTCCATCCATGGGATTTTCCAGGCAAAAGTACTGGAGTGGGGTGCCATTGCCTTCTTTGTCATGCTAGTAAAGTGATGATCAAAATTCTCCAACCAAGGCTTTAACAGTACATGAGCTTTGAACTTCCAGATGTTCAAGCTGGTTTTAGGAAGACAGAGGCCAAATTGGCAACATTCACTGGATCATTGGAAAAGCAAGAGAGTTCCAGAAAAACATCTATTTCTGCTTTATTGACTATGCCAAAGCCTTTGACTGCGTGGATCACAATAAACTGTGGAAAATTCTGAAAGAGAGGGGAATACCAGACCACCTGATCTGCCTCTTGAGAAACCTATATGCAGGTCAGGAAGCAACAGTTAGAACTGGACATGGAACAACAGGCTGGTTCCAAATAGGAAATAAAGTACATCAAAGCTGTATATTGTCACCCTGCTTATTTAACTTATATGCAGTGTACATCCTG
>NW_011494923.1:3990300-3993454 GCF_000754665.1 Bison bison bison | reverse complement strand
ACCTCAGATATGCAGATGACACCACACTTATGGCAGAAAGCAAAGAAGAACTAAAGAGCCTCTTGATGAAAGTGAAAGAGGAGAGTGAAAAAGTTGGCTTAAAGCTCAACATTCAGAAAACGAAGATCATGGCATCCAGCCCCATTATGTCATGACAAATAGATGGGGAAACAGTGGAAATAGTGGCTGACTTTATTTTTCTGGGCTCCAAAGTCACTGCAGATGGTGGTAGTAGCCATGAAATTAAAAGACGCTTACTCCTTGGAAGGAAAATTATGACCAACCTAGACAGCATACTAAAAAGCAGAGACATTACTTTGCCAACAAAGATCTGTCTACTCAAGGCTATGGTTTTTCCAGTCATCACGTATGATGCAAGAATTGGACTATAAAGAAAGTTGAGCACCGAAGAATTTATGCTTTTGAATTGTAGTATTGGAGAAGACTCTTGAGAGTTCCTTGGATTGCAAGGAGATCCAACCACTGCATCCTAAAGGAGATCAGTCCTGAATATTCATCGGAAGGACTGATGTTGAAGCTGAAACTGCAATATTTTGGCCACCTGATGTGAAGTACTGAATCATTTAAAAAGACATGATGCTGGGAAAAATTCAAAGTGGGAGGAGAAGGGGATGACAGAGGATTAGGTGGTTGGATGGCACCACCAACTCAATGGACATGAGTTTGAGTAAACTCTGAGAGTTGGTGATGTGCTGGGAGCCAGCACGGGATTTCCCACCCATGAGAAAGGTCATGTCGAGAGGCCTGATATGCAAAGGCGAGTCAGGACTCAAGGGGCACACCCTGGACCTGCCTGACCATCTACCCCAAAACCAGAATCTGTTTTACTATTTTACAACTTTCACCAACTCCTCTGACATTAATGGGGGGGCTATCCCCGACCACCTTTCTCTGAAGGAAATCAACTTAGAGCTCTAGCTAATTAGCCTCCTGGGCATAATAGGAGTGTTTCAATCCAAACCCCTCAAATGGCTCTCTAACTTGCCTGACAGGTTTACCTGGACTCCTTCAGCTACGCATAAGATTGTACAGTCTCCCAACCGTGAGAGGCACTGGAAGTTTAAGATATTCAAATAGTATAGAGCCTCTGGAGAGTTAGAAATTGCTAGAACTAGTAAAAGATTTCATTGTTGAGCCAATGCTTGCTGCCAATTTTCCACATCCCCTGTATTGTATCCTTGGAAGTGTATTAATTAATATAGTTGGTACATAGGAAAAATAAGTAGTGGCCTTGGTGCTAACAACTTTAGACCCTTAAGGTAATAAATTATTTCCTTGTTGTAAACCCACTGCACCTCTGCCCTATAGGAATGCAACTTTATCTAACACCTTAGGAGGATGGCGCCAAACTTTAAAATAATTACTCTTAGAGAAAATAAGTCTTATGGTTGACAAACCTTTATCAGAGTCATAAAATGTTAACAGGCCTTCTGGCCAGAAGATGATGAAAATCACCTAAACCATTTGTATACGATAAGTTTGCACAAAAGAAAGCCTGGTCTCGATAAGGATCAAAGACTGCTGACTTTGCGTGATTTCACACCTCCTATTATCCTCTATGCACAATTTAAGGCATAAAATTGTGCATAGAGGATAATAGGAGGTGCATATAAGCTCCCTTTGAAATTAAAGCTATGGGCCTTGCTCAAAGCTTGGTCTCCCCGTGTGTGCTCTCTTGTTTCTTTTTCATCCTTTTCTCTTCTGATCTTCCTTCAGGCCAAAATAATTAGAGTGCAGAGGTCCTCTGAGACCACTTACTTGCCTGGGCTTCTAAGACTCACTCGAGAAGGTGCACAAGGTGGGGCACCTTCAGTGATTTGAGAGAGCGCCTGCGGCCACCGTGGTCAAAACAAACCTGGTGTCACGGGTTATATTGATTTTCCGTGTAAACCAGTTATAATGAGCCAGTAATCTCTTTACTTTGCTATTCTAATCGCCAACACTGTCATCCTGAGGGAATCCCTGGATCCAACCGGGGCTGGACCCTGGTAGTGATGGATATTGAGGCCTGGGGTGGTGCAGTCCATGCCGTTGCAAAGAGTAGGACATGACTGAATGGCTGAACTGAACTGTAATGACTGAAAAGTTTCTCACTTCATACTGTGAGATTAACATTACCCTGACACCATGGTCAGACCTAGATATTACAAATAAAGCTATACACATGTATTCTTTATGAATATAAGATGCATACTTTTTCTACACAATTTTAATTAATAAATACAATAAAAATTAATAATATATTTAAAACTCAAAATGTATTAAAGATGTAAGACCATAAACTATACAACTCCTAGAGGAGAACATAGGCAAAACACTCTCTGACATAAATCACAGAAGGATCTTCTATGATCCACCTCCCAGAATATTGGAAATAAAAGCAAAAATAAACAAATGGGACCTAATTAAACTTAAAAGCTTCTGCACAACAAAGGAAACTATAAGCAAGGTTAAAAAACAGCCTTGAGAATGGGAGAAAATAATAGCAAATGAAGGGACTGACAAAGAATTAATCTCAAATATATACAAGCAACTCCTGCAGCCCAATTCCAGAAAAATAAACGACTCAATCAAAAAATGGGCCAAAGAACTAAACAGACATCTCTCCAAAGAAGACATGCAGATGGCTAACAAACACATGAAAAGATGCTCAACATTACTCATTATCAGAGAAATGCAAATCAAAACCACAATGCGGTACCATTTCACACCAGTCAGAATGGCTGCTATCCAAAAGTCTACAAGCAATAAATGCTGGAGAGGGTGTGGAAAAAAAGGAACTCTCTTGCACTGTTGGTGGGAATGCAAACTAGTACAGCCACTATGGAGAACAGTGTGGAGATTCCTTAAAAAACTGGAAATAGAACTGCCTTATGATCCAGCAATCCCACTGCTGGGCATACACACCAAGGAGACCAGAATTGAAAGAGACACATGGACCCCAATATTCACCACAACACTGTTTATAATAGCCAGGACATGGAAGCAACCTAGATGTTCATTAGCAGAAGAATGGATAAGAAAGCTGTGGTACGTATACATAATGGAGTATTACTCAGCCATTAAAAAGAATACATTTGAATCAGTTCTAATGAGGTGGATGAAACTGGAGCCTATTATACAGAGTGAAGTA
>NW_011494923.1:3989551-3990040 GCF_000754665.1 Bison bison bison | reverse complement strand
GCAGATTCATGTTGATGTATGGCAAAGCCAATACAATATTGTAAAGTAATTAGCCTCCAATTAAAATAAATAAATTTATATTAAAAAATAATACATTTAATGATGCATGAACAAATGTGTTTTATTCCAGAAATGCAATTTGATTCAATGATGGAAAATCTACCAATATATTTGCTTATAAACAATAAAAATATATGGTTATCTCAAAAGATGCAGAACTATTTGATACAATTCAATATATATTCATTTAAAAAGAAACCTTTATTAAACCAAGAAAGGATTAAACCACCTTTTCAACTGAAAGTGAAAGTGAAGTCGCTCAGTCATGTCCGACCCTTAGCCACCCCATGGACTGCAGCCTACCAGGATCCTGTGTCCATGGGATTCTCCAGGCAAGAGTACTGGAGTGGGGTGCCATTTCCTTCTCCAATGCATGAAAGTGAAAGTGAAGTCGCTCAGTCATGTTCAACTCTTAGCGACCCCATGGAC
>NW_011494923.1:3986119-3988634 GCF_000754665.1 Bison bison bison | reverse complement strand
CCGAGGGCTGATCTTCAGAATGGACTGGTTGGATCTCCTTGCAGTCCAAGGGACTCTCAAGAGTCTTCTCCAACACCACAGTTCAAAAGCCTCAATTCTTTGGCACTCAGCTTTCTTCACAGTCCAACTCTCACATCCATACATGACCACTGGAAAAACCATAGCCTTGACTATACAGACCTTTGTTGGCAAAGTAATGTCTTCAGTAGTATGCTATTTCAATCGCATTCTTATAATCCATAAGTTAAAGGGAAGGAATAAGTTTTAATGTTTCTGTAAAAATGTGATCAATATAAATATCATGGAAACACTGCTCTGTGTGCTCAAGGCTTCTAAGAAAATTTACATACATTTATAGGTGATGATAAATAAGAATAATCTAGATACACTAAATATATACACTATATTACACTAAAATAATTTATAGTTCATGCTAGTTATTCAAACCAAATAATTTGCTTCCTTAACATTATGAAAACAGTATTTCATCCATAAAATTTAAAAATACTAAAAAGTTTAAGCAAAAATTATAAGTGGACTACATCAAACTATAAAGCTTCTGCATAGCAAAGGAAATAATCAACAAAATAAAAGGGGCACCTACCAAATGTGAGAAAATATTTTCAAATTATATATCTGATTAGTGGTTAATATTCAAAATATATCAAAAACATTTTGGCAACTCAGTAACAAAACACAATCTGATCAAAAATGTGCAGGGGATCTGAATAAGTATTTTTCCATAGAAGATATAAAGAGGTATATGAGAAAGTGCTCCATGTTATTGATCATATGGGAAAGGTAAATCAAAACCACAATCACATACTACCTCACACCTGTCAGAGTGATTATTATGAAAAAGACAAGAAATAACTGAGGAGGAGGACTTGGAGAAAAGGGAAACCTTGTACACTGTTATTGGGAATGTACATCGGTGCAACAACTATGAAAAAACATATGGTGGTTTCTCAGTAAATTAAAAATATAACTACCATATCTGGAGGTCATTATTCTAAGTGAAATAAGTCAAGCAGAGAAAGACAAATACTGTATGATCTCACTTACATGTTAAATCTTAAAAAAAAAAAAAAAATAAAAGAGAGAGAGAGAAAATAAAAATGAGTTCACAGATAGAGCAGACTTCTGGTTGCCAGAACTTGGGGATACATGAAATGAGTGAACGGAGTCGAAAGGCACAAACGTCTAGCTATAAAAATGAGTATGTTATGGTGATGTAATGTACAGTATGATGATTATAGTTAATAATGCTGTATTATACACTTGAAAGTTCAAAGAGAGTAATTCTTAGAAGTTTTCATCATAGGGATAAAAGTTTGTAACTATGTATAGTGATGGATGTCAACTAGATTTATTTTGGTGAACATTTCACAATATACACAAATATTGAATCATTATGTTACATATCTGAAACTAACATAATGTATGTTAATTATATCTAAACAATTTTAAAAATTTTTTGATAAATCATTGAGTTGGAGTGGGTTTCACAAAATAGACACCCCTCAATATTGCTGGAGAAACTAGAAACTACACATTGCTGTACAATGGTTTGAAATGTTGATCCAAATTAAAAATGCTTCAAAAACAGCTCAGCAATTTTGTTATTGGAAATGTATCCTCCAGTTAAAAACATATGTGACATTTGAATAGAGACATATTGGGAGACAATCCTCCAAAAGTCTTTCACATTTCCACATGTCTTATAAGCTGTCACTGATAGTCTAGACTATCTCTTTAGGGAAGTTAGTGTACTGAATAGCTTTGAAAAATACAGATAATGTTCTGTTCAGGGCAAACATCAGTTTTGTTTATTGCCCAGTATAATAAAGATGATGTCTCCCTCTGGGTCAAAATCTGGGTGGAGGACTTACTGCCCTGGGTTTTCTAAATTCAGAGTTCCTCTTTTCACACTATGTACTCAGTGTGAACGTGTCACCTGAATCTTGTCACATCAGCCAGTGGAAACTGGGGCACCAGGAATCATAGCAAATACTATCCTCTGCCTTTGAATAATGTATTCTTCTTTATGAGGACAAAATATGAAGTGTCTCATATCTTTTGGGGGCATCCACAAAACTGTGGCACGATAAATTTTCCATTTGAAAGTAGAGTAAACTTTCAGACTATTCTCAGTGTTGATGGAGTAGTCAATGCATTGTTGTTTTTCAATATCAAAATTACACTGAAACCTATATGTCCAGCAAAATGTACAAGTCAAATATATATATATATATATATGTGTGTGTGTGTGTGTGTGTATTAGATATATATAATACATATAACCAAACTTAATATTAAGTTACTGAAAATAAAGCTAGCCCTACTTTTACTGATATGGAACAATTCACGAGATTGATATTTTAAGGAAAAAGACAAAAACATTTTGTAACATTTGATACCATATGTGCAAACAAAATAAGAAAGGAAAATACATAAATATGCATGCTTCCATTTTGCAAATTGTGTCTTAAAAGGAAATTTAAAAAGTAGGAAC
>NW_011494923.1:3981632-3983747 GCF_000754665.1 Bison bison bison | reverse complement strand
GTATTAGTTTTGCCAAATATCAAAATGAATCCGCCACAGGTATACATGTGTTCCCCATCCTGAACCCTCCTCCCTCCTCCCTCCCCATACCATCCCTCTGGGTCGTCCCAGTGCTCTAGCCCCAAGCACCCTTTTAATACCATAATAAAAACCAAAGCCATGGATTAAGAAATGAGGTGATTGAAATTGCTTGGCAGTCCAGTGGCTAGGATTCCAGGCTTCCACTGCAAGGGAACAGATTTGATTTCTGGTCTAGGAACTGAGATCCAGTCATAGAGGAAAAAAAAAAAAGGAAATGAGGTGTTTATGTTCAGCACTTCAAAAAGTATGGTTGATGGCCTAAATTCGATCTATATAGAGAGAAAACAATTACATGGAAAAGTTAAATTTGGGAGGGAGATATAGTGGAATATAAGTGTGTAAAAAGTCAGGAAATATAGGAATATTGTAACTGATTAATTCAAGAGTTTGAGAAAGCAAGTATGACACAATTCTGGGTGATAGCAGTGCTCACAAGGTACATATTTTGATGCAACACTGAAATAAAAAAGAAGTAAAATACATTGGTTTAAAGCTATTAACTGAACAGGAAAAAGATTTTTGAATTTACAATATTAAAGAATTACAAATCTTAGGTTTCATTTCCCAAATACCAAGTCAGATAATCTCATGAAATATCCTTTATATATTTTTCATGATGCGTGTGTTTAACACACATTACAATAAAATGAACAAAGCGGGGAAAAAAAAGAATAGTCTGTTAATTTTAGCATGGAGGGGGAAAAAGTGGCAGTGGTTAATTTGTTTCTGGTAGTGTAGGCACAGCCTCAACTCTGAAGGAATTGAATATCTTACTCAGGTTCTGGCTGACTGCCCCTGGCTCTTGATTGCCATGCTCTCAGGCACTTGATAGCAAGATCTTTTCTTTACAGATTCAGCCATGCCCATTATCTCCTTTTAGGAGATTCTCTCCAAAGACATGACCATAACATTTTCAAACTCTCTAGGGTCATTTGCACACTATCTCTCTTTCACCTCTCTCTTATCATTTTCCAGGCTTCAGAAATTCAATTCACTTTTCTGCAAGTTGTTAAAACTCTGAGAATTCAGTTCTCAGTACTTACCACACTAGGAAAATTTATATAGCATGAAAGAATCTATCCATTACTTTGTAAACTTCCTCATACAATGAAGGCTTCCAACAGAAAATTCATGAATCAAACAGGAGGAATAAAAGGCTTCTTACGTGACCCTTCTGAGGAGGTATTTAGCCCATGACTAATTACAGCTGCATAGTTGTTTTACCTATTAACACTTACAACATCCTAAGAATTGCACCTTTTTTTCTTTCATATAAGATCCAAGCTAAAAATTCAGATAACTTTACTTTTCATACAGAATGTTTTAGTTATATAACAAATGAGATAATCATGGTGGCTTGATTGTGATTGAGTTTTTCAAAAAACATCTTAACAATTTAAGAGATTAGTTTAATATGAACAGAAAACAAATCTTAAGCAGCAAGCATTGTTCCTCCTCCTGTCATCATGGAAGCCTACTTTTTTTCCAACTATAATTTTCATAAAGTACATTTCGCCCAGGCAGAGAAATCTGCATGATAACCTAGCAGTTTCTTTTTTTCCATAAGAGTAAAGTGTTACTGTGTGTAAAACTTATTCTAATGAAAAGAAAACCTAATCTGTTGTTAATATTGTCATTTCTCAATAATTACTATCAGACTTGAATATTATTTTATATAAATATTTTCATTACTATAAATATTAAAAAACAAAATGTCAAAGATTAAATTTTATAAGGTAAAAAGGGTAGTGCTCCAGGGAGTAGTTATTTAGAGCATTGTATTGTACATTAAAGAACTAGAAAGCAATCAACAATAAAACTGTTAGGTAGTTAGAATAGGGAAAAGGAGTCCAAAATGGCTGTGACAAAAAGACAAGGAAGGGAAAAGCCCACGAAAATAGAACAAAGGAAGGTGAAAGAAAGGTCTGAAGACTGGAGTGAGGACTTCAGGTAGAACAGCACTCCTGGCTGAGCCCAATTTGCATAGGGCAGGCCCAGGGGGAAGGAAAAATATATATAAAAAGAGGAGCCAAA
>NW_011494923.1:3977574-3978148 GCF_000754665.1 Bison bison bison | reverse complement strand
ATTGAGTCAGTGATACCATCAAACCACCTCAACCTGGGTCATCCCCTTCTCCCACCTTCAATCTTTCCCAGCATCAAGGTCTTTTCAAATAGGTCAGCTCTTCCCAATAGGTGGCCAAAGTATTGGAGTTTCAGCTTCAATATCAGTCCTTCCAATGCACACTCAGGACTGATCTCTTTAGGATGGACTGGTTGGATCTCCTTGCAGTCCAAGGGACTCTCAAGAATCTTCTCCAACACCACAGTTCAAAAGCATCAATTCTTCAGTGCTCAGCCTTCTTCACAGTCTAACTCTTCACAGTCTACATGACCACTGGAAAAACCATAGCCTTGACTAGACAGACGTTTGTTGGCAAAGTAATGTCTCTGCTTTTCAATATGCTATCTAGGTTGGACATTACTTTCCTTCCAAGGAGTAAACGTCTTTTATTTCATGGCTGCAGTCACCATCTGTAGTGATTTTGGAGCCCCCCCAAAAAATAAAATCTGACACTGTTTCCCCATCTATTTCCCATGAAGTGATGGGACCGGATGCCATGATCTTCGTTTTCTGAATGTTGAGCTTTAAGCCAACT
>NW_011494923.1:3976886-3977474 GCF_000754665.1 Bison bison bison | reverse complement strand
TGATATTTCTCCTGGCAATCTTGATTCCAGCTTGTGTTTCTTCCAGTCCAGTGTTTCTCATGATGTACTCTGCATACAAGTTAAATAAGCAGGGTGACAATATACAGCCTTGACATACTCCTTTTCCTATTTGGAACCAGTCTGTTGTTTCATATCCAGTTCTAACTGTTGCTTCCTGACCTGCATAAAGATTTTTCAAGAGGCAGATCAGGTGGTCTGGGATTCCCATCTCTTCCAGAATTTTCCACAGTTTATTGTGATTCACACAGTCAAAGGCTTTGGCATGGTCAATAAAGCAGAAATAGATGTTTTTCTGGAACCCTCTTGCTTTTTCCATGATCAATATATGCATTGTAAATATGTAAAAAGGAGAAAAAAAAGAGCACATTTAAATTGAAAAGCTAATTAAAAAACAGAGACATCATTTTGCTGACCAAGGTCCATATAATGAAAGCCATGGTTTTTCCAGTAGTCTTGTACAGATGTGAGAGTTGGACCATAAAGAGGGCTGAGTGCTGTAGAATTGATGCTTTTGAACTGTCATGTGAGAAGAGACTCTTGGGAGTCCACTTGGACTGCAAGGAGATC
>NW_011494923.1:3971942-3974511 GCF_000754665.1 Bison bison bison | reverse complement strand
GTCTGTTGTTCCATGTCCAGTTCTAACTGTTGCTTCCTGACCTGCATACAGGTTTCTCAAAAGGGAGGCTCAAGAGGTGGTCTGGTATTCCCATCTCTTTCAGAATTTCCCACAGTTTATTGTGATCCACACAGTCAAAGGCTTTGGCATAGTCAATAAAACAGAAATATATCTTTTTCTGAAATTCTCTTGTTTTTTCAAAGATCCAGTGGATGTTGGCAATTTGATCTCTGGCTCCTGTGCCTTTTCTAAAACCAGCTTGAAAATCTGGAAGTTCATGGTTCACGTGTTCTTGAAGCCTAGCTTGGAGAATTTTGATCATTACTTTACTAGCCTGTGAGATAAGTGCAATTGTGCGGCAGTTTGAGCATTCTTTGGCATTGCCTTTCTTTGGGATTGGAATGAAAACTGACATTTTCCAGTCCTGTGGCCTCTTCTGAGTTTTCCAAATTTGTTGCCATATTGAGTGCAATACTTTCACAGCATCATCTTTTAATATTTGAAATAGCTTAACTGGAATTCCATCACCTCCACTAGCTTTGTTCAAAGTGATGTTTCCTAAGGCACACTTGACTTCACATTCCAGGATTCTGGCTCTTGGTGAGTGATCACACCATCATAATTATCTGGTCATGAAGGTCTTTTTTATACGATTCTTCTGTGTATTCTTGCCACCTCTTCTTAATATCTTCTGCTTCTGTTAGGTCCATACCATTTCTGTACTTTATTGAGCCCACCTTGCATATGCAGTGACTATGCAGCCTTATTGTTTTTATTTTGTTTACATGTAGAATTTTAAGTTTCAAAGTCATATTATTTATTTTCTGAATTTGAAAGTTTATATTTTGTCATAGTTATTCAGTTTTATATTTCAGAAAAAGGCTTTTTCTTATCCTCAATTTGGTTTAGTATCTGGAAAATAACATTGGACAGAGTGATTTTTAATTGTTCTTTAGAATAAAAATGCATGGATGAATACTATTTTCAAAATAATTTAAAGCATTTAAATGCAAATGATGTAGTAGTCTTTTATTTAGATAAAAATAAATATTTATTAATATATTCAGTTATGATTTACTTCTAAATAAAAGTCATCATTTATAATATTGGGGTTCATTTTTTCCTTTTGAAGAAAGCTGCAAAATTGTTATAATCCATGAATATGTCATGTCTATGCGCTTCTCATTCTACAGGTTCTTGAATAAAAAGGATAATGTTTGAAAATGTAGGACAGAAAGAAACATCAATATAAAGAGTAGTTTTATGAGATGATTATATCAACCAAAGGTTATTAATTATGTGACTTGAAATGGGTTAATTTTCTTCTGAATAATTGACTTTGTTAAAATAAAAAGATTCATGTTGATATATGGCAAAACCAATACAATACTGTAAAGTAATTGGCCTCCAATTAAAATAAATAAATTTATCTTAAAAAATAAAATAAATTTTCTCTCATGCATAGTTTGGTATAGAAAGAATGTGAAAATAAAAAGAATGGAAACCTTTGCACTACAGAACCTCCAATATTATCTAAAGTAATCTCTCACGTTTATATGTTCTCTGTTTAGAATATAGATATGTTCCGTCATTCTGTCATTTAGAATCCAGAAATATCTCCCATCTCTCCCTTCTCTTCTACCTGATCCTACCTTTTCATCCTTATCTACTCCCTTCATAGCCATGTGTTTTACTAAACCTCAATGTAAATTCTTCTTCCATGACTCCAGTGGAACTGCTTTGCCAAAACCACCAAAACTTTCCAACTTGTCTAATATTATGATCTACTTTTTTTCTTAACCTTTTTAAATATTTTATGATTATCTGACCCATGTTTTGCTTCTGAAAACTCTCCCAGCCGCTTTCGTTTTTAAGGTACAAGGCTACTAGTTCTCTTCTTTTCCTGACCATTAGCCAACAGAATGACTGGTGAGCTGTCTTCTGACTTTGACCTATACATGCTTTTGATTAACTTCATTTCCCCCCAAGACTCTAGCAAGTAAACACAATAAATCTCCAGCCCCGAAATTTTCTTGCCATTCACTATTGTGTGCTGATTATTGCCCTATGTGTATTTAAAACTGATGAGTGCTGACTAAGAACTCCCTATCTTTGTCCTCAAACTTTCTTTTATCCATTTCATCTCACTAGTTTTTGTCATTTCCTTAAGTTTTCCAAGATTAAAACCTAAGAGACAGCCTATCTGCTCCTCTCTTTGCCTCACATTCAGATAATCTTCTGGTTTATACTGTCTATAGTAACTTGGTCTGTAATATTAAAAGTTCTTGTTTCCATCACTGTTTTTCTTCCATCAGTTCTTTTAATTTTCATTATCATACTAAAATGTCATATGATCATTCAAAACTTCCAGAAGTTATCACTCCACTTCTAAAAATTATTTTATTTTTATTTCCTTGTATATTTTCCTATTGTGCTTTCAGTTCAGTTCAGTTCAGTTGCTCAGTCGTGTCCAAATCTTGGCAACCCCATGAAATGCAGTACGCCAGGCCTCCCTGTCCATCACCAACTCCCGGAATTCACTCAGACTCACGTCCATCGAGTCGGTGAT
>NW_011494923.1:3967877-3970511 GCF_000754665.1 Bison bison bison | reverse complement strand
GAGATCAGTGCAAAGAAATAAAGGAAAACAACAGAATGGGAAAGACTAGAGATCTCTTCAAGAAAATTAGAGATACCAAGCAAACATTTCATGCAAAGATGGGCTTGATAAAGGACAGAAATATGGACCTAACAGAAGCAGAAGATATTAAGAAGAGGTGGCAAGAATACACAGAAGAACTGTACAAAAAAGATCTTCACAACCCAGATAATCACGATGGTGTGATCACTCACCTAGAGCCTGACATCCTGGAATGTGAAGTCAAGTGGGCTTTAGAAATTATCACTATGAATAAAGCTAGTGGAGGTGATGGAATTCCAGTTGAGCTATTCCACATCCTGAAAGATGATGCTGTGAAAATGCTGCACTCAATATGCCAGCAAATTTGGAAAACTCAGCAGTGGCCACAAGACTGGAAAAGGTCAGTTTTCATTCCAATCCCAAAGAAAGGCAATGCCAAAGAATTCTCAAACTACCATACAATTTCACTCATCTTGTGGTTTACTCTTCTCAAATGACACATCCAAACTAAAGCTACTACTTTTTACCCTTACTTTTTCTTTGCCAAGTACTGAATATTTATTTACTGATACCACTTCATGCAGTTGCCCCTATCCCAGTTACAGTTTAATATTATCTTTCTCTTTAAACAACTGAGCAAATAAAAGTATCCACATTTTTTGGTAAATTTATAACCTAATCCCTATTACCTTAGTCCAGACTCCCATCCTCTCTTTTCTGGATTACTGCATTAGTCCCCAGTTATGGTTCCTATCCTTATTAAGAGCATCTACTCACATTACAGGAAATTGATTTTTTCTGGTGCCCAGATATGAGGACAGTTATCTTTCTAGTTCATGCCTTCTCATTTCCTTGGAAATGAAGCCCAGATTCATAATGTAAAAAGATATTTCAAGATCTGGCTTCACAATGCTTCATTTCAACTGGCCTTTTTCACATTTTCTTTTCTTTTTTTTCCTAGCCATACTAAATAACTTGTAGTTTCTTGAAAGTTCCATACTTTCTTTGCTTTTTTTACTTTACACTTTTTTTACTTTTGACTTTTGGGATATCTCTTTTCTTTAGCCCACCTATGTCTTTGCTGATTAACCTGATTTGTAAGATAAAATAGGACTTCACAGGTGGTGCTAGTGGTAAAGAACTCACCTGCCAATGCAGGAGATACAAGAGATGTGGATTTGATCCCTGGGTCAGGAAGATCCCCTGGAGGAGGGCATGGCAACCCACTCCAGTATTCTTGCCTGGAGAATCCCATGGACAGAGGAGCCTGGAGGGCTACAGTCCATAGGGTTGCAAAGAGTCAGACGTGACTGAAGCAACTGAGCATGCACACAGGATTAAGTAAAACATTTTATCTGCACAAATGTTTTCCTCATATCTAAAGTGAAAGTGAAGTCTCTCAGTCATGTCAGACTCTGCGACCCCATGGACTGTACCCTACTAGGCTTCTCCATCCATGGGATTTTCCAGGCAAGAGTACTGGTGTGGGTTGCCATTTTCTTCTCCACCTCATACCTAAAGACTCATTTAATTATTACTCTAATTGCATTCTCCTGAGTACCTGTCTTTCCAATATGAAGGAACAACAACAACAAAAAAAAAAACTACATATTGCTAATTGTGTATACAACATTAGCTATAGATCCTAACACATGGTATAAGTAATCCATAAATATTTTTATAAACAGTGAATTTTCTCAAATAGTTTGGCAATTCATGGTATCTTTCTTTCACCTAATTTCAGCTTCTCAAAGTTGCTATGCTGTTACACATTGTTGTATTTTCAAACAGACTTTTTTTGTTGTTGTTTGTTTCAGTACTTATCTTCACATTGTTTCTACACTATGATTAATTTTAGATTGACTTATTGGCTTCCCTGGTGGCTCAACTGGTAAAGAATCTGCCTGCTACATGGGAGACCTGGGTTCAATCCCTGAGTTCGGAAGATACCCTGGAGAAGGGAAAGGCTACCCACTTCAATATTGTGCCCTGGAGAATTCTGTGGACTGTTCAGTTCAGTTCAGTTCAGTCACTCAGTCATGTCCGACTCTTTGCGACCCCATGAATCACAGCACACCAGGCTTCCCTGTCCATCACCAACTCCTGGAGTTCACTCAGACTCACGTCCACTGAGTCAGTGATGCCATCCATCCATCTCATCCTCTGTGATCCCGTTCTTTTCCTGCCCCCAATCCCTCCCAGCATCAGAGTCTTTTCCAATGAGTCAACTCTTCCCATCAGGTGGCCAAAGTATTGGAGTTTCAGCTTTAGCATCATTCCTTCCAAAGAAATCCCAGGGCTGATCTCCTTCAGAATGGACTGGTTGGATCTCCTTGCAGTCCAAGGGACTCTCAAGAGTCTTCTCCAACACCACAGTTCAAAAGCATCAATTCTTCAGCGCTCAGCCTTCTTCACAGTCCAACTCTCACATCCATACATGACCACAGGAAAAACCATAGCCTTGACTAGACGGACCTTTGTTGGCAAAGTAATGTCTCTGCTTTTGAATATGCTATCTAGGTTGGTAATAACTTTCCTTCCAAGGAGTAAGCGTCTTTTAATTTCATGGCTGCAGTCACCATCTGTAGTGATTTTGAGCCCAGAAAAATAAAG
>NW_011494923.1:3967520-3967777 GCF_000754665.1 Bison bison bison | reverse complement strand
GCTTTGGCATAGTCAATAAAGCAGAAATGGATGTTTTTCTGGAACTCTCTTGCTTTTTTCATGATCCAGAGGATGTTGGCAATTTGATCTCTGGTTCCTCTTCCTTTTCTAAAACTAGCTTGAACATCAGAAAGTTCACGGTTCACATATTGCTGAAGCCTGGCTTGGAGAATTTTGAGCATTACTTTACTAGCATGTGAGATGAGTGCAATTGTGGGATAGTTTGAGCATTCTTTGGCATTGCCTTTCTTTGGGAT
>NW_011494923.1:3965210-3966922 GCF_000754665.1 Bison bison bison | reverse complement strand
GCCCATCTTTAATAGGACCTTATTGAACTCTGTTGTCTCAGGTTGTCATAGATTATTGTGTGTGTGCGTATGTGTGCTAATTTGCTTCAGCTTTGTCCAATTCTTTGTGACACTACTGAAGCCCACCATGCTCCTCTGTTTATGTAATTCTTCAGGCAAGAATGCTAAAGTGATTTGCCATTTCCTACTCCAGGGGATCTTCCCAACTCAGGGATCCAGCCGTATCTCTTTATGTCTGCTGCATTGGCAAGCGGGTTTTTTTTTGTTTGTTTGTTTGTTTTACTACTTGCACCACCATATTCCCCAACTGATTTTGAGCTTTGTAAGAAAGGTATCTAAATTTGTAATTCTTGTTTCCCATTTTCAGACTACTAATAGGTACTCAATAAATATTTTGTAAATGAATAAGTTATGCACTATCAGTACTGAATATATTTGACCCTGTTCCTTTTCTATAGAATATACATTGCTACATCAATATCTGATGAATTCTCACACATTCTCAAGAATTTGGCACAAATGTCCTTTCCCCGGTTAAACATCACCTTAGACATCCTTTTCTGCCACAATCAACAAGGGCCTGTTGAGTTTTCCCATTGGTGGTGCACTCAGCATGCATGATTTATATTGTTGTATATCCTTGTATTATGGTTTGACTGTAATGTTCTTAGAGTCTGGCTCTATTCATCTTCATATCCTCAGCACATAACAGATTGCCTTGCACATGGTTTGCCTATAATACTTTTTGCTAAATTGAAAGTAATCATTCTTTTTCTTACAAGACATAATACAACAATTTTTAGGGAAATAGCTCCTTCTTTAAGACATTAGGGGAATTTGGACATGAGATTGATGAAACCAGAGTTACAGACTATATTTGTTATGAGTAAGAGACAGAATATCTTTAGTTCTAGTTGCAAGTAATTGTAATATGACTCTGGATCACATCATCACTGATATTAATAGAAGAAAAAAACATAATATGGATTACTTGATTCTAGTTTTCAGAATGAATACGTACTATGAGAATTAGACTCTGTGATTTTAATGTTCTGGGTGGTCTTTTTTACTGGAAAGGGAGATTTCCCTTTGTAAGCAACCATATTTAACTCTAGATTAAGCAATCCATTATTAATTATAATACAATAAATCAAAGCTCTTAAATCTATTAAAATTTTTTAAAAGACTAAATAAAAAGGATTTAAATATCATTATAACCAGGAAGCACTGAAAAGTTTTGCAGAAACATAGATAAAATTTTGAATGTTTACTTGGTTGCTAAAATTTCCACTTTTCTTTACAATAATTCATCACTACGGTATTCACATACAAAATGAAAAAAGGAAATAATTCTTCAGCTCTTGAAATTCTCTCCTGTACTTATCCCAAAGAGCACCCCATTTAAAGGTGTTAGTACAAGCAGTCAGTAAGGTGAGGTGGCCTTTTACCCAGCAGCATTTCAGTCCAAGTAGAAGACCAAAAGAAAATTTACCCTTAGAGAATAATTTCAGAGTCAACTTTTCCACAGCTACTCCCTAGAGGTTAAGAAATAAACTGAACACAAACATCTCTGCAGAAAATTGCTTGGGTTGGCTCATTCTCCACTAAAACTGTATTTGCTTTACCTCTGTTTTTATGGCAAGATGTTTTTAAATGAGTTAGGCTTTAATGAAGATATTTTAGAGATTAAGAAGAAAGTACAGAAAGTACTA
>NW_011494923.1:3962726-3965110 GCF_000754665.1 Bison bison bison | reverse complement strand
AAAGTACTACTACTACTGGATATAATTGCTTCCAAATATAGGTTATTTTAAGGAAATGTTTAACTATCAGGACAGTTATTCCTCCTTAGGTAATTTATTTCTGTCATTTTTTTTTCATTGTTGAGTCAGCTAGCAAGTATAAATCAGCATCTCTATTATAGATATTTAGTAACAGAATATAAAACACCTAATGCAGCAAGTAACTAATATTAGAAAACATATCTTATTTAATTTTATAAGCTTACAACTTTCTATGTTCCTGGAATATACTTTTGCATAAAAATTATCAACTTTATATTTTTCTTGGATAAAACAAACTCATTTCAACATTTTGTGGTAACTGCTCTATCTATACATTATTAAATAAATTGTGTGACATGTAAAAAAAAATAGATTTGTCTTGGATAATTGTGTTTTCAATTTTTCTTTTTCCCTGCAACTATCCCAATGACCTAATTTGTCATTGCTTTGGGGATAATGATTCTTAGAAAATGTTAATTACTATGAATTTCTAAATATAACAGAAATCTGAAGAATTCAGTTTTCAGTACACATGGCATAGGCAGGATTATGCCTCTATAGGGAATACTCTGATTTTATACAATTAGGAATGGAGGTGGGAAAAAAGAACAAAAGGTGTGTAGAATGACAAAAACAGAAAATTTTGAAATGGCAAAAGTCAATTGAATATTTTACACCAAAATAAATGTATGAAACATCATACAATTTTGGGGGTAGCAAAGAGTTGGACATGATTGAGCAACTGAACAATTGTATGAAATATATCTACAATGAAATGCCATGTATTTATGTCAATTTGTTATCATTATGCATATGAATTATTATAATATTTACCATATACATAATCTATTATTTGTATTTACAAATACAAATATTATGTGTTTTATTTTGTATTATTATATATTTATCATATGCATAATGTTTATAATTACTTTCTTGCTTATTTTCAATCTTATACAATATTCCAGTGGTTTTCACAACAATTATATTTCTACAACAGTTACTTATAAATGAATGAGTTGGCTCCCTTTTATAGTACCTTAAAACCATGAAATTATTTGAATAAATATAGCTTTACTAATTTATCTTGAGAGTGTTTCAATTTGCAACTGAGTTTTGTCATTTGGGTGCAATAACATCTGTCCTTCAGGGAAGAACTACCATTTATCATTTTTTTTATGGGAAATATATATTTATATATCTATTGTATATAATATTTATTTCATAAATATGTATTTATAATGTAAAATGAAATAAAATGAAAGTTCTTTGAAATTTTATAAAATTGAATTGAAATAAAAAATGCACATATTAAAGAAAGAAAACAAAGAGAAAGACAAATAAGGTCAGAAAGAAGGAAGCAGGAAAGAAGTGTGGGACACATGAAAAAATGGAGGGCAAAATGAAGGAAGAAAGGAAGAGAGAGAGAGAAAGAGGGATAAACATGATCCCATACATGTGAATTTAGTAATAATGATCACTACCTCAAACACTGACAAATTTCCCAAATTCAGTTCTGATAATTTATTTGTTAATCAAGTCTCTTTTGTATTTTATTTACCTTATATATTTTATTCTTTCTTACAATTCTAACAATTTTTTTCTACAGGATTTTTCTTTTGCATAGATATATAAGTAACAGACGAATTTCCATTAAAGAGGGGTTGATTTATGAGTGTGATGTATGGATTTATGAGTAAGTAGTGGCAGAACTACCGCACAATAGTAATCATCTCACACGCTAGGCTTCAGCAATACATGAACTGCAAACTTCCAGATGTTCAAGTTGGTTTTAGAAAAGGCAGAGGAAACTGAGATCAAATTGACAACATCTGCTGGATCATGGAAAAAGCAAGAGAGTTCCAGAAAAACATCTATTTCTGCTTTATTGACTATGCTAAAGCCTTTGACTGTGTGGATCACAATAAACTGTGGAAAATTCTGAGAGATGGGAATACCAGACCACCTGACCTGCCTCTTGAGAAACCTATATGCAGGTTAGGAAGCAACAGTTAGAATTGGACTTGGAACAACAGACTGGTTCCAAATAGGAAAAGGAGTACATCAAGGCTGTATATTGTCACCCTGCTTATTTAACTTATAAGCAGTGTATATCATGAGAAACGCTGGACTGGAAGAAACACAAGCTGGAGTCAAGATTGCCAGGAGAAATATCAATAACCTCAGATATGCAGATGACACCACCCTTATGGAAGAAAGTGAAGAGGAACTAAAAAGCCTCTTGATGAAAGTGAAAGAAGAGAGTGAAAAAGTTGGCTTAAAGCTCAACATTCAGAAAACGAAGATCATGGCATCTGATCCCATCACTTCATGGCAAATAGAGGGGGAAACAGTGAAAGAGT
>NW_011494923.1:3955601-3962626 GCF_000754665.1 Bison bison bison | reverse complement strand
ACTTACTCCTTTGAAGAAAAGCTATGACCAACCTAGAGAGCATATTCAAAAGCAGAGACATTACTTTGCCAATAAAGGTCCATCTAGTCAAGGCTATGATTTTTACAGTGGTCATGTATGGATGTGAAAGTTGGACTATAATGAAAGCTGAGAGCTGAAGAATTGATGCTTTTGAACTGTGGTGTTGGAGAAGACTCTTGAGAGTCCCTTAGACTGCAAGGAGATCCAACCAGTCCATCGTAAGACTGGTTGTATATTGTATATTGACAATATACTGGTTACGATATCCATCGTAAGATATCAGTACTGAATATTCATCTGAAGGACTGATGTTGACGCTGAAACTGCCATACTTTGGCCACCTGATGCAAAGAGCTCACTCATTTGAAAAGACCCTGATGCTGAGAAAGATTGAAAGTGGAAGGAAAGGGGAATGACAGAGGATGAGATGGTTGGATGGCATCACCGACTCAATGGACCTGAGTTTGTGTAAACTCCAGGAGTTCGTGATGGACAGGGAGGCCTTGTGTGCTGCAGTCCATGGGGTCACAAATAGTTGGACACAACTGAGCAACTGAACTGAACTGAACTGATTATCTGTAAATGAACCACAGTGAAATGAATGTATCTATAAATGAACCACAGTGAAATGAGTTTGAAATATATATGCCAATTTTTAAAAAAAATGCCAGATATAACTTCTTAACTGAAAAAAGGTTATTACAGAACATTAGATTCCTATTTTATATAAAGAGATTGAAAATTTCTACTATGTAAAAAGGTTTGAAATTTTAATATTTAGGAAAGGTACATAAAGACTATAGATAATGTGCTCTATAACACCATTTAAAAATTTTATTGGGTGCAAATCACATCCTCAAATGTTTAATTTTAAGCAAAAATCTATTTTGATTAAACGTTTGTACAAATAAAAACTAATTCCACACAACTGCACAAAGTATTATTTTATTGGACTATAATTTTATCATATTCTAGATAATTTTTAACATTTCATTCAATTTTACAGTCAATTTTACAATATCTACCCTTTTGTTTATGTTTATCAACTGTTATACTATGTCAGTCTTGCTCTCCTATATCTGAATGATCTCTTTTTGGTGAAAGTATTATGCTTAAGAAAAATATGTGGGTAGTAAAGTTTTGTATGCTTTTGTATGGTTTTGTTTATTTGCCTGGCACTTTTGAGATCATCTTACTTTTTCCTTAACAAATAAATTGAGCAAGTTCCTGGGAGGATAATTCTTGAATCGCAAAATTAATGGAATGTTAATTGGTAAAAATATCAAGGGGATCTAAAATTGAAACTCTTTTTTTTTTTAACAACTACTCCTAAATCCTGTTTCTGGGGTATGCCTTGAATTACTGACCAAAGAATCAAACAAACAAAATAATCAGACACAAGCCCATGAAATGTGGACTGGCCAGGAAGGACGTATGGCACATCTACTTTGACCACTTGTTCTAACATTTCACTGAATTCCCTGAGATTGTTCTTCCAGGCCAGATCAAAGCATTACTGCATATTGGGAAACTCATTTGCCATTAGCTTTTTTTCTCTTAAGCTTCAACTAATAAATTTCAAATGTCCTCTTCAAAGGAGATGAATCAAAGAAATACAATCTTTCAAAATTTGAAGACTAAAAACATTGGTAGCTATTATTTTCAGGATACAAAAACGTGTCCCATTCTTTTTAGTTTCTCATTTTACCAGTATTTAAGTTCTCTTAATATCTTCAATTCCAAATATTTTATTAGGGCCTTTTAAGGCACCTTAAAGTATTGCTGAGATAAACAGTTATGAATCCACACTCTGTGTGCAGCACTTACTATACAGTGAACAGTAAGACACATTTTTCAGCACATGAGCAAAGACATTTGAATATGTAAATATAAAATGGAATTTATAATAAGGATAATTTTCTTTGGTTTTATTTACACAAATGTAAGAATGTATTTTCTTAACTGGTCACTAATCATCTAAACTACTATTAATTGGAGTAGTTTAAGAAAAGTGTCAGAAAGGAAGTGCATCTTAATTGGCTTATGGGTTCAGATAGTGTTTCTAAAGACTGTCACTGTGCAGAAATTAAAAGAGAAGAGGTTGACAGTAAATAAAAAAGTATAAAGTGTAATTAATACTTATATAAAAGTTAATACTTAGCTTCTAAAGATTACATGGGCCATTTACCACAGAGAGCAGTGGGGTATAAGATATAATGTACATCAAATATATTCTGAAAAATATTTCCGTATGTTCTTATATGATGAATGATAAATTCTGTTTAGTATAATTGTCTCTCCCTCGAAGATAATGTACCTATTTTATGAAATAAAGTTCCTTCGGTTATGTGAGAGTGTCACCTTACTTAAAAGAAGTGCTAATTAAATTCAGCTACACTTGAAACCCCGCATAGCTCCTATGGAAATGTGCTGTTAACATGGTGAATTACTGACAGTGATCCACATCGTTTTTAAAATGGCATTGAAACATGTGAAACATCATGTATGAAATGAGATGCCAGTCCAGGTTCAATGCACGATGCTGGATGCTTGGGGCTGGTGCACTGGGACGACCCAGAGGGATGGTGTGGGGAGGGAGGAGGGAGGAGGGTTTTTTAAAAAAAATAAATAAATAAAAAAGAGTAACATGGAAATTTACATTACCATATGTAAAATAGATAGCCAATGGGAATTTGCTGTATGGCTCAGGAAACTCAAACAGGCTCTGTATCAACCTAGACGGGTGGGATGCGGGGGGAGATGGGAGTGAGGTTCTAAAGGGAGAGGATATATGTATACCTATGGCTGATTTATGTTCAGGTTTGACAGAAAACAACAAAATTCTGTAAAGCAATTATCCTTCAATTAAAAAATTAAAAAAAAATAAAAAATAAAATGGCTGCAGTGCTGATATTCTTTCGAACACAGTAGCTTCTATTTGTTTCCACAGATCACTTTTTCAAATACTAACACGTTGTAAAGCAGTTATCCTTCAATTAAAAATAAATAAATTTTTAAAATGATTCATAGAAAGTTAAAAAAAGAAAACTGTCACCAATTCCTTCCTAATTGATTTCTGAGATTTATCATATTTTCACTCTGGCTGAACTTGTTCAGGTGATATAGGTACCTACCTATTTCAAGCAAACATAAACTTCTCATTTTTAATTTATAGTGTGATACTTTCTCTGCGCACTTTTGCAGCATCTTGAGCATTTTCACCTTTTCTAGTCACTGTTAACTACAGTACAAATTAAAGTCAGAAAGAGATACCATGAGTGAGAACACAGATTGTCTAGTAGCCCTCAAAATAAGGAAAGTGTAGGACAGCAAGATGACACTGCCATTTATTGGTTTAGAATATGAAGTAGTAACCATCTAACTAGTGGCTGTCATAATAAGCATATTTGTGTACATGCTCTGCGTGTGTGTGTGTGTGAATGTATACATCTGTATGTGATAAAATAATATTTTCAGATATTATTAATTTAGATATGCTTATATAACCTGTACGAAGAACGTACTTTGGTAAATATTTATTAAATTTCTGAATTGCTTGTGTATATTTTATACATTTTATTAATACTAAATTCTTATAATCATTTTTACCCTGCTTCTCTATGTTAGCTAATTATTCAATTGACTTATTTCTAAGCTCTGTTTTATGGCCTGTGAAATTTTTAGTATGGTATGTATCTCCTGATCTAAATATTATAAGACTCATTAAGGAAAATTATTTATTTTCTTTCCATGTGAAAAAATGTTTTATAGGAATCCATTTAAATAATTTTTGATAACAAATTAAATGTTAACATGTAAATTGTAGTGGAAATGATATAAGAAAACTCAAGATCCTTAATATACTTTGACTTTCATCATTTTTCAATATTACATTATTTGTATTTTTCCAATCTCATGTTATTCACAAACAAAACAATGATAAAAGTCTAAGATGTGCTTTTCTCATTTTTAACAATATTTCAGTTATAAGGGAATAAAAAGTAAAAAAAAGAAAGCTTTTTTAATGAATGAAAATTACAGTAAAATCTATAATAACTTGAATGTATGTATAAGGTAAATTATGATAGGCTTGCTTCTTCTATTCATTCTCCTATTCTCAAGCAAGAAGGACAGAATTCCTTGCTTATTTTGACAGAGAGTTATTTGGAAATGACTATTTCTTGATCATTTTGTCCAAATCTATATTGTACACATGCAGATATGCAGATGATATCACCTTAATGGTCGGAAGTGAAGAGGAACTAAAGAGCCTCTTGTTGAAGGTTAAAGAGGAGAGTGAAAACGCTGGCTTAAAGCTCAACATTCAACCGATGAAAATCATGGCATCTAGTCCCATTACTTCACAGCAAATAGATGGAAAAAGGGGAAACAGTGTCAGACTTTATTTTCTTGGGCTCCCAAATCACTGTGAATGGTGACTGCAGCCATGAAATTAAGACACGTCCTCCTTGGAAGAAAAGTTAAGACAAACTTAGTATATTAAAAAGAAGAGACCTCAATTTGATGACAAAGGCCCATAAAGTAAAAGCTATGGTTTTTCCAGTAGTCATGTATGAATGTGAGAATTAAATCATAAAGAAGGCAGAGCACTGAAGAATTGATGCTTTTGAACTATGGTGCTGAAGAAGACTGTTGAGAGTCCCTTGGACTGCAAGGAGATCAAACCAGTCAATCCTAAAGGAAATCAGTCCTGGATATTCATTGGAAGGACTGATGCTAAAGTTGAAGCTACAATACTTTGGCCACGTGATGTGAAGATCAGACTCATTGGAAAAGACCCTGATGCTAGGAAAAATGGAGGGCAAGATGAGAAGGGGTGACAGACAATGAGATGGTTGGATGGCATCACTGATTCAATGGACATGAGTTTGAGCAAACTCAGGGATATAGTGAAGGACAGGCAAGCCTGGCATGCTGCAGTTCACAGGGTTGTAACAAGTCAGACAGGACAAAACAATATTGTATATTTATTTATTATAAAAAGTCTGCTTTTTTTTGTTTTTTTATGATAGTATAGACAAATGAAAGATATTTTTCATCAAAGTCACATAAATTTGATACCTTGTTTTAAGCTACTGACATTTTGGGCCCCAAGTACAGAATAATATAAAAATCTACTGCTATATATATATGGTGTATATACATATATATATATATGGTGTATAATATATATATATAATCTCGTGAGTTTTGGTAAACTCCGGGAGATGGTGATGGACAGGGAGGCCTGGCGTGCTGTGATTCATGAGGTCGGACACAACTGAGTGACTGAACTGAACTGAACTGAACTGATGCTGCTTTGCCTAAAATTCCTTCTTTAAAAGGAAAAAAAGAAAATAGGTTCACTATTGTCTATTAAGCAGAAATCCAAGTAATTGAAGTTATATTAATTCAAAGACTACTTTATTTTCATATCAAATTTAGGTAACATAAATGAATTAGAAATGAAGAAGGATTTGGGATGAAAACTGAACTAATGTTTACTTTAAAAATGATTAGATATTTTCTACTTCTTGCTTTTTTTTTTTTTTTTTTTATACATTCTTCATCTTTTTTCCTCCTTGCTCTGTGACTTTGAGGTTAAACGTTATGGGCAGCATAAAATGACTCCTTCCCCTCTGGATTCTAGTTGGGTTTGTCTCATGGCAACCTGCCAGAGATCAAGGGTTGGAAGTGCAAGGAAAGGACAGTATTTATGCCCAGTAATCGCTACCAAGCATATAGCCTCAGGCTGACCATGTACCACTCCTGTCAGCAGTATTCTCCATTCAGGCACCCTCTCTAATTCTGGTAGTCCCATGTTTTTGCTCTTTCTAGAGCAAATTAATCACCTTAGCTCCTATGGCACTGCATTCTCCCTTAGACTCTGTCCAAATATTTAAAAATAGCCATTGCTAAATTGCTGACAGTTTGAATGTATTTGTTGTTCTTCTTCTTTTTCCATTTATTTTTTTTATTTTTTAACTTTACAATATTGTATTGGTTTTGCCATATATCAACATGAATCTGCCACAGGTATACACGTGTTCCCCATCCTGAATCCTCCTCCCTCCTCCCTCTCCGTACCATCCCTCTGGGTCGTCCCAGTGCACCAGCCCCAAGCATCCAGTATCATGCATCAAACCTGGTGACTCGTTTCATATATGATATTATACATGTTTCAATGCCATTCTCCCAAATCACCCCACCCTCTTCCTCTCTCACAGAGTCCAAAAGACTGTTCTATACATCAGTGTCTCTTTTGCTGTCTCATATACAGGGTTATTGTTACCATCTTTCTAAATTCCATATATATGCATTAGTATACTGTATTGGTGTTTTTCTTTCTGGCTTACTTCACTCTGTATAATAGGTTCCAGTTTCACCCACCTAATTAGAACTGATTCAAATGTATTCTTTTTAATGGCTGAGTAATACTCCATTGTGTATATGTACCACAGCTGTCTTTTCCATTCATCTGCTGATGGACATCTAGGTTGCTTCCATGTCCTGGCTATTATAAATAGTGCTGCGATGAACATTGGGGTACACGTGTCTCTTTCCTTTCTGGTTTCCTTGGTGTGTATGCCCAGCACTGGGATTGCTGGATCATAAGGCAGTTCTATTTCCAGTTTTTTAAGGAATCTCCACACTGTTCTCCATAGTGGCTGTACTAGTTTGCATTCCCACCAACAGTGTAAGAGGGTTCCCTTTTCTCCACACCCTCTCCAGCATTTATTGCTTGTAGACTTTTGGATCGCAGCCATTCTGACTGGCATGAAATAGTACCTCATAGTGGTTTAATTTGCATTCTCTGATAATGAGTAACCTTGAACATCTTTACATGTGTTTATTTGTATGTCTTCTTTGGAGAAATGTCTATTTAGTTCTTTGGCCCGTTTTTTGATTAGGTCATTTATTTTTCTGGAATTGAGCTGTAGGAGTTGCTTGTATATTTTTGAGATTAGTTGTTTGTCAGTTGCTTCATTTGCTATTATTTTCTC
>NW_011494923.1:3954831-3955501 GCF_000754665.1 Bison bison bison | reverse complement strand
TTCCTGATGTTCAAGCTGGTTTTAGAAAAGGCAGAGGAACCAGAGATCAAATTGCCAACATCTGCTGGATCATTGAAAAAGCAAGAGAGTTCAAGAAAAACATCTGTTTCTGCTTTATTGACTATGCCAAAGCCTTTGACTGTGCAGATCACAATAAACTGTGAAAATTCTGAAAGAGGTGGGAATACCAGACCACCTGTCCTGCCTCTTGAGAAACCTGTATGCAGGTCAGGAAGCAACAGGTAGAACTGGACATGGAACAATAGACTGGTTCCAAAGAGGAAAAGGAGAATGACAAGTCTGTATACTGTCACCATGTTTGTTTAACTTATATACAGAGTACATAATGAGAAACGCTGGGCTGAAAGAAGCACAAGCTGGAATCAAGATTGCTGGAAGAAATATCAATAACCTCAGATATGCAGATGACACCACACTTATGGCAGAAAGTGAAGAGGACCTAAAGAGCCTCTTGATGAAAGTGAAAGTGGAGCGTGGAAAAGTTGGCTTAAAGCTCAACATTCAGAAAACTAATATCATGGCACCTGGTCCCATCACTTCATGACAAATAGATGGGGAAACAGTGGAAATAGTGTCAGACTTTATTTTTCTGGGATCCAAAATCACTGCAGATGGTTATTGCAGCCATGACATTAAAAGACACTTACTC
>NW_011494923.1:3954189-3954731 GCF_000754665.1 Bison bison bison | reverse complement strand
CGAGATTAGTTGTTTGTCAGTTACTTCATTTGCTATTATTTTCTCCCATTCTGAAGGCTGTCTTTTCACCTTGCTTATACTTTCCTTTGTTGTGCAGAAGCTTTTAAGTTTAAAAATGAGTTATGTTCAGCTTAAATTTTAAGACTGATCATGAAACTGTTAAAGTTAATTGCAAAACTGATCTGAAAATGATATTTAAATGCTTGTAGTTTATGAAATATAACATTACTTCAAGTAAACTGAGACAACCGATGTGATTCCATGAATATAATTCACACTATCTGTCAAGGACATCTGGAGAAGTAAATGGCAACCCGCTCTAGTATTCTTGCATGGAGAATCCAATGGAGAGAGGAGCCTGGTAGGCTGCAGTCCATGAGATTACAGAGTTGGACAGGACTGAATTAAAGTGTTGCATTCATTATGCCAGCAAATTTGGAAAACTCAGCAGTGGCCACAGGACTGTAAAAGGTCAGTTTTCATTCCAATCCCAAAGAAAGGCAATGCCAAAGAAGGCTCAAACTACCGCACAATTGCACCCA
>NW_011494923.1:3950496-3954089 GCF_000754665.1 Bison bison bison | reverse complement strand
GATTGCTGGAAGAAATATCAATAACCTCAGATATGCAGGTGACACCACACTTATGGCAGAAAGTGAAGAAGAACTAAAGAGCCTCTTGATGAAACTGAAAGTGGAGCGTGGAAAAGTTGGCTTAAAGCTCAACATTCAGAAAACTAGTATCATGGCACCTGGTCCCACCACTTCGTGACAAATAGATGGGGAAACAGTGGAAATAGTGTCAGACTTTATTTTTCTGGGATCCAAAATCACTGCAGATGGTTATTGCAGCCATGACATTAAAAGACACTTACTCCTTGGAAGGAAAGTTATGACCAATCTGAACAGCATATTAAAAAGCAGGGACATTACATTGTCAACAAAGGTCCATCTAGTCAAGGCTATGGTTTTTCCAGTGGTCATGTATGGATGTGACAGTTGGACTATAAAGAAAGCTGAGTGCAAAAAAATTGATGGTTTTGAATTGTGGTGTTGGAGACAACTCATGAGAGTTCCTTAGACTGCAAGGAGCTCCAACCAGTCAATCCTAAAGATCAGTCCTGGGTGTTCATTGGAGGGACGGATGTTGAAGCTGAAACTCCAATACTTTGGCCACCTGATGCGGAGAGCTGACTCATTTGAAAAGATCCTGATGCTGGGAAAGATTGAGGGCAGGAGGAGAAGGGGACAACAGAGGATAAGATGGTTGGATGGCATGACCAACTCAATGGACATGAGTTTGGGTGGACTCCTGGTGTTGTTGATGGACAGGGAGGCCTGGCATGTTGCGATTCATGTGGTCGCAAAAAGTCAGACATGACTGAGCGGCTGAACTGTACCGAACTGAGTGGCTAATGCATATGTACATCAAGGGCATACTTTGCTAAGTATGTCAATAATCAAGTGAAATGAATAATAATCAAATTAAACTAGAGAGAGATAATGGGCATTCATTGAGGCATGCCTCTCAATCCTTATCTATATATTTCTTTTTACAAATAAGAATCTCTTACTGTACCCCTTTGAAAAAGAGATATTTAGAAGACACATTAAATATAACCTCTTAATTATAAGAGGTATGAGGAACTTTAAGACCTTCTGAAATAGAATTTCTAAATGTAACAGTCACTTTTTCAGATGGTTTTGGACACTATTTACTTTTCTTAAAAAAAAGTATCAGTTCATAATTTAAATGAAATACATAGACCTTAAGCTTTCATTGTGATGCCTTGACAAAGGTATTTACCCACATAACCCATACCGAAGTCAAGATTATTAATAGAACAACTCCATCACATCAGAGAGTTTCCTTGTGCCCCTTTGAAAGTTCCACACACAAGAGACATCCATCGCTGTGATTTTAGGAAGTATACATTAGTGTTGTTTCTGCCTGAACTTCAGGAAAAACAGAATTATATAATAGATGTCCTTTTGTATCAAACTCAAAATAGCATCTTTATTGGTAGATCAAAGTAACATTTGAAAAAATCATCCATTCTGTTTAGCATTTATCATTTTTTTTTATTGTTAAGTAGTACTCTATTGTACGGATATACTATAATTCCTATGTCTACTGCCAGGTGAATAGTTATCTGGGTTCTATTTTTTATTTTTATGAATAATGTTACCTAAAATATTTTACACAAGATATTTTATGAATACATATTTTTATTTCTCTTCAGTAACACGTAGAGTAAAGGGCTGCATCAGAAGAGTACATTTAACATTAGAAAATAATGCCAAACTGTTTTCCCTAAAGTTGGGTTTTACTTTTTTATTCCAAGTTTATATTTATATTCCAAACTGTATAAAAAAATATTTGCCAACACTGGATACTTGATTTTGAGAAGTCTGGAAAAAATATCAAATATCCTCTATTTGTAGGAATTAAAAAAAATGTCCTTTATAGATTTCATTTGATTATTTTTATTTAGGCAAAATTTGCATAGCCTAAAATTAACCATTAGAAACAGCACAATTCAGTAGTCTCTTAGTACCTTCATAATATTCTGCACTCACCATCTCTGTCAAGTTTCATAACATTTTCACCACCCCACAACAAAATCTTGTGCTCATTAAGCAGATACTACCCATTACCAGGTTTTCCCAGGTGGGTCAGTGGTAAAGGATCTGCCTGCCAATGCAGGAGACACAGAAGACATGGGTTTGATCCCTGTGTCAGGAAGATCTCCTGGAGTGGGAAATGGCAACCCACTAGAGCATTTTTGCCTGGGAAATTCCTTGGACAGAGGAGCCTGGGGCTACAGCCCAAAGGGTTATATAGAGTCAAACATGACTGAGTGATGAGTTGCACACATGCACATATCCATTCCCAACTCACGTCAGTTACTGACAATCACCTGTTTTCTATTTCTATGGGTTTCTTACCTCTGGATATTTCATGTAATATAATCATACAAAATGTGACTTTCCATGTCTTTTACTTAGCATAAAACAGTTCCACAGATTATTCATGCTGTGGCATATATATACTTCACTATTTTTATGGTTGAATAGTATTCCAGTGTGTAGATATCCCACAGGGCTTACCTGGTTGCTCGATGGTAAAGAATCTGCCTGCCAGTTCAGGAGACTTGGGTGTGATCCCTGAATCAGGAAAATTCCCTGGAGAAGGAAATGGCTGCCCAATCTAGTACTGTTGCCTGAGAAATCTCATGGACAGAGGACCCTGGAGGGCTACAGTTTATGGGGTCAAAAAAGAGGTCGAGATGACTTAGCAACTAAACAAAACAAGATATATCACCATTTGTTTATCTATTTTTGGATATTTGCTTCTATCTTTTGGCTATTGTGCATGGAAGAACTACAAGCATTTCTGCATAATATTTGTTTGAGCATCAGTTTTTAATGCTTTGGTATCAGATCAGATCAGATCAGATCAGTCGCTCAGTCGTGTCTGACTTTTTGCGACCCCATGAATTGCAGCACACCAGGCCTCCCTGTCCATCACCAACTCCCGGAGTTCACTCAGACTCACGTCCATCGAGTCAGTGATGCCATCCAGCCATCTCATCCTCTGTCGTTCCCTTCTCCTCTTGCCCCCAATCCCTCCAAGTATCAGAGTCTTTTCCAATGAGTCAACTCTTCGCATCAGGTGGCCAAAGTACTGGAGTTTCAGCTTTAGCATCATTCCTTCCAAAGAAATCCCAGGGCTGATCTCCTTCAGAATGGACTGGTTGGCTTTCCTAGCAGTCCAAGGGACTCTCAAGAGTCTCCTCCAACACCACAGTTCAAAAGCATCAATTCTTCAGCACTCAGCCTTCTTCACAGTCCAACTCTCACATCCATACATGACCACAGGAAAAACCATAGCCTTGACTAGACAAACCTTTGTTGGCAAAGTAATATTCCTGCTTTTGAATATGCTATGTAGGTTGGTCATAACTTTCCTTCCAAGGAGTAAGCGTCTTTTAATTTCATGGCTGCAGTCACCATCTGCAGTGATTTTGGAGCCCAGAAAAATAAAGTCTGACACTGCTTCCACTGTTTCCCCATCTATTTCCCATGAAGTGATGGGACTGGATACCATAATCTTCGTTTTCTGAATGTTAAGCTTTAAGCCAACTTTTTCACTCTCCTCTTTCACTTTCATCAAGAGGCTTTTT
>NW_011494923.1:3950290-3950396 GCF_000754665.1 Bison bison bison | reverse complement strand
AAAGACTAGAGATCTCTTCAAGAAAATCAGAGATACCAAAGGAACATTTCATGCAAAGATGGGCTCGATAAACGACAGAAATGAAATGGACCTAACAGAAGCAGAA
>NW_011494923.1:3929618-3949563 GCF_000754665.1 Bison bison bison | reverse complement strand
TCCTGAAAGATGATTCTGTGAAAGTGCTGCACTCAATATGCCAGCAGATTTGGAAAACTCAGCAGTGGCCATAGGACTGGAAAAGGTCAGTTTTCATTCCAATCCCAAAGAAAGGCAATGTCAAAGAATGCTCAAACTACCACACAATTGCATTCATCCCACATGCTCGTAAAGTAATGCTTTGGTACAGTAACTTAAAAATTTCTGGGTCACAGAGTAGGGATGCACTTTACATTGCTCACCAGCATTTATCTATTTTATTTATGTTTCTTTCCAGTTGAATTTCTTTTTTTAATTAGTCAAACTTTGCTTATGTAATTTATGGAACTCAAAAGAAACTGATCATTTTTCCTTGTCCAACAGTGAGTCCTAATTAGCTTTGGCCAGTTAGGATAATCAGGCTTTTCCTGCATGTGACTTGTTCAGAAAACTCAGTTTAAATCAACAGTAAACCCATCAACAAATGAAATAACCCCTGGGGATTATTTTAGCTGGTAAATGGCCATGTGGTCTAAAGTTAACCAAGCCAGAGAAAGAATGAGCTTTAATCCAAACCTTGTTGAGAAGGCTCTCACTCTTGTTCTGGATGTGAAAGGAAATAGGTGTTACCATGAAGGTGGCCACAATGCCATCATAGAGGTGGTGGTAGGGGGGCAAACGGAAAAAAATTGAACTAAGCCTTGTCAACACTATAATGATAACACTACAAACACTAGATGACCCTCAAGTTGAACTTCCACTCATGTGAAACAAATTACATTAGTTAGGTTATTTGAGTTAGGTTTTTACAACTTGTCTTTTCATACTGTTCATGGGGTTCTCAAGGCAAGAATACTGAAGTGGCTTGCCATTCCCTTCTTCAGATTTTTTCCAGTAGTAATGTATGGATGTGAGAGTTAAACTATATAGAAAGCTAAGTGCCAAAGAACTGATGTTTTGAACTGTGGTGTTGGAGAAGACTCTTGAGAGTCCCTGGTTTGACTGTAAGGAGATCAAACCAGTTAATCCTAAAGTAAATCAGTCCTGAATATTCATTGGAAGGACAGATGCTGAAGCTGAAACTCCAATACTTTGGCTGCTTGATGCAAATAATTGACTCATTCGAAAAGACCCTAATGCTGGGAAAGATTGCAGGCAGGAGGAGAAGGGGATGACAGAGGATGAGATGGTTGGATAGCATCACCGACTTGATGGACATGAGTTTGAGCAAACTCTGGGAGTTGGTGATGGACAGGGAAGCCTGGCGTGCTGCAGTCCATGGGGTCGCAAAGAGTCAGACACGACTGAGTGACTGAGCTGAACTGAAGTTTACAACTTGAAGAGGGAAGCATCTATTTAGCAGCTCCATTTAATTGGAGCGTATCCTCTCCCACTTGGAAGAGAGTCATTTGCATTTGTTACCCTGGATTCATTTATACTTACCTTTTTATATTTTCTGTGTAGCTCCTGAAGGAATTTGAGTTAACAAACTCTGATCCAGAGATTTTGAAAGACATTATTTTTCAACTAATCCTCCCAAGTGATGTGGTATGTGCATGAGGGGGTAGACTGCTTTTGACTACATACCCTCTGATATACATACCTAGAAAGAAGACAAATGATGGTTTGAGTTAAGGAAAATACACTGAAATGATTTTGTAGTTTAGTGTGTGTATATCATTGACTAAAAATTATCCTCCTTCTTGGACTTCCCTGGTGGTCCAGTAGGTAAGAGTCTGCATGCCAAGGCAGGGGACACAAGTTCGATCCTAGTCCTGGAAGATTTCACATGCCACAGGGCAACTAAGCCCGTGTGCAACAACTACTGAGCCCACAAGCCTAGAGCCTTTTCTTCACAACAAGAGAAACCACTGCAATAAGAAGCCCATGCACCACAACTAGAGAAAGCTCACACGCATCAGTGAAGACCAGGCATAGTCAAAAATCAGTCAATGAAAAAGCGTTCTTCTCCTTATACATCTTACAGCACCATGGATTTCTTCAAAAATACATTTGAAAACTATGTGAAATATGAACAAATTATTTCAGGCCAAGTATATATTTGGCCTATTGTAACATTTAAATTATATTACAAGATACTAAAATTTTGTTTTAAACTATCTGTAGAAAGCTTATTTTTAAGTAATTAAGATAAAATGGCAAGGCATTTCCTCTGCATAAGTGAAAAGAATGGCATTTATTGTAGCACCATGAAGTCTAGGGCTTCCCTGGTGGCTCAGACAGTAAAAAGCCTGCCCACAATGTGAGGAAACCCAGGTTCGATCCCTGATTTGGGAAGATCCCCTGTAGAAGGAAATGGCAACCCACTCCAGTATTCTTGCCTGGAAAATCCCATGGACGGAGGAGCCTGGTGAGCTATACCCTATAGGGTTGCAAAGAGTCAGACATGACTGAGTACATACACGCACTGATGCTAAACCTGAAACTTCATGGCAAATAGATGGGGAAAATTTGGAAACAGGGACAGATTTTATTTTCTTGGTTTTCAAAATCACTGAGGACTGTGACTGCAGCCATGAAATTCAAAGGCACTTGCTTCTTGGAAGAAAACCTATGACAAACCTAGACAGTGTATTAAAAGCAGAGACATCACTTTGCTGACAAAGGTCTGTCTAGTCAAAGCTACGGTTTTTCTAGTAGTCATGTACTGAGTGCCTAAGAATTGATGCTTTTGAACTGTGATGCTGGAAAAGACTCTTGAGACGGCCTTGGGCTGCAAGGACATCAAACCAGTCAGTCCTCAAGAAAATCAACCCTGAATATTCTTTGAAAGGACTGATGCTGAAGCTCCAACATTTTGGCCACCTGATACAAGAGCTAACTTGTTGCAAAAGGCCCTGATGCTGGGAAAGATTGAAGGCAGGGAAGAGAAGGGGGTGACAGAGGGTGAGATGGTTGGAATGGCATCACTGACTCAATGGACATGAGTTTAAGCAAACTCCTGGAGATGGTGAAGGACAAGGAAGCATGGAGTACTGCAGTACATGGTGTGGCAAACTGCGGGACATGACTTAGTGACTCAACAACAATTAGAAACAGAAAGAAGTTCCAGAAATGCTTTAGTTGGTTTTTCTTATTTTCCATGCCACTTTGACATGTATATGTGTACCATTTCATGTTAGTCTGACCAAGAAATCTCTGTGTCAATGCCAAGTGGAGTATAAAGACTGTTGTCTCTGAATCTTTCAGTGACTTAGGTCTAGTTTGAGTTTGTGTCTTCTTAGAAGCTTCATTGGAAACAATAGGCAAGCAGAAATATAAAAAGAGGTAAAGAGACATGAAATAAGAAAAGACAGAATGTTACAGAGTCATCTCTATCACTTCTTTTTCTCCTTCATTTTTATAAATGAAGCTTTAAAGTATATTTCATTTCTCAGAAAAATAAATAATTAAGAGTATAAATAAGAAAGAATGAGTTAACTATAATAGTGAGTTAGGAGCTATAAACACTAGGTAGATTTTGAGGAACAAGAAAATAAAAAGATTTAGGTATTTTGTTTTGGACATAAACAGAAAATATTTTTTTTTAAGAAGTAAAAAAAAAACGTTTAGGGGAGCTGCTGCTGCGTCACTTTAGCCGTGTCCAACTCTGTGTGACCCCATAGATGGCAGCCCACTAGACTCCTCTGTCCCTGGGATTCTCCAGGCAAGAACACTGGAGTGGGTTGCCATTTCCTTCTCCAATGCATGAAAGTGAAAAGTGAAAGTGAAGTTGCTCAGTCGTGTCTGACTCTAGCGACCCCATGGACTGCAGCCTACCAGGCTCCTCCATCCATGGGATTTTCCAGGCAAGAGTACTGGAGTGGGGTGCCATTGCCTTCTCTGGTTTAGGGGAGAGGAAATGGTTAATAGCAAGTTAAAATACTTACAATGATTCTACTTTTTTAGTATTCTTTTTCCTTTTAGAATAAGAATTTTTATGTAAATTTCAAGGTTTATTTGGATTGGTCTAGTTTCCTGGTACACAAACTATGATCTGTGAGTCAAAATTGACCCACACCTATTCATACAAACAGTTTTTATTATACAAATTGTTTCTTTGTCTATGTGTAGTTGTACGTATGTGTGTGTGTAAAACCTGTGACTACAATCATGTTAAATGGCACACCTGGGTAGTTCCTTCAGAATCTGAATGACCTAGAGATACTAAAATATTACCATCTTGGACTTTACATAAAAAAAAAGTTTGCCAACTCTTGTAGCTCTAAATTATTCACTTATGAATGCCACTATGACAATCCTTTTTAAACTATTTTACATCACAAAATGTTATACATGTGTATGGTTTGAGTTGATGAGACTAGTTGAAATAGTAATAGCTGATGTTCTATCATCTAAAAATAATTTTAAAATATTTTCAAATGATACTTGAAAGTTTATGATTTATATTCATTGCTGTTGAAAGAAAGGTATAATTTAAATCCCAAAAGCAGTATCACATTTTTGAATGTGTTTTTTTATACGACTTATTACAGATTCAAAATATTTTGTTTTAGAATAATGTTGATAGATGCTTTAAAAACAAGGACAAGAAATATGCTATGTGTATTTTTTAATAAATACCAGCCTGACATCAGCAAGATATACATAAATTACAGTTACTAAAAATAGTATATAAGCAAATTTATTAATATTAAATATCAGTGTAATTATTTAAATGAGAGACTTTTTCAGTTTCATTTAAAATTCATTTAAATATTATAATATTTAATATCAATTATATCAATATCAATAATCTATTAAAATTTTGTATATATAGATGTATCAAAAATGCTTTTTGCTTGTAAACAGCCTATTCAAATTCTTTGAAAGTTTCCCTTTTCATATATAAGATGTTGCTTTTATTTCCCTAAATTAGTTTCATATGCAATATGTTTCTTTTTCAAAAGATGCTATAGGAAATCTGTCTTTTCTTTCATGTTATTTGTATTTGGAAAAATTCTTTATATTCATATTATTTAAACTAAAATATAACTCACAATTTTACTAAGCCTAATGATATCATGTTTTACTACCATAAATGATTTAGAACTAACACATATTTAGGATCATCTTAAATTTACCTTAAATTGAGGGAAAAACAAAAACAAAAACTTTGCTTAATCATAATGGTGAGTCATATAATAATAATATAAATGTCATAAATATATATGTCATAAAAATATATATGTCATATATATAATAATGTTTTACTACTGTGCCACTGGAGAAGCTTCTACTCTCTTAGCAAATTTTAATTATACAATACAGTATTATCAGCTATAGTCACCATATGATACATTAAATCTTCAGAATTTATCACATCATTTATATGTGAAATTAAAAAAAGGAAAAAAATTGAACCCATAGAAACAGAGTAAAAATGTGGCTGCTGGGACTAAGGGTTGGGAGAAATAGGGAGATGTTGATAAAGGGTACAGGCTGTGTTATTTATTTTTTTAAATAAGATAATTATAATACAGTATCGGAAAAGCACATGAATTAAGGTAATTTCTTAATACTACCTTTTGGGCTGTCCTAGGAGAAATTATTATAACAGGAAATAATGTATTCAAATATGAATATAAAACAAACAGTTAAGTCTATTAGATGGGAAATTGACAGCATGATAACAATGTACAGGAACTAATACTTTTTATTCTGAAAGATATTAATAAGTAAAAGTCATCACACACTTAAACCAACATCTCTTAAGAGCAAGCAAATCTCAATTGTTTGAATTATCAAAAATGTAAGGTGAAAATAATAAAAATGAAAATCGTAAAAAGTCATAATGGCATACTTTGTGATTTAAGGATAAAATATTTTTCTTTAAAAATATAATATCTTGGTTACTGCAAAATTTACTACTATAATAATAAAAATTATGCTCAAAGGAACAGCTTTTCCAAACACTACTACATAGAGAGCTAACAAACAGAGCTTTACTTTTGTTTTGTTCAGAAATACAACTTTGGGTCTAAAGCCTGAAAGGATTAGTACCTTTATCAGAAAAAACAGGTAACTAAAAAGCAGGAATTCAGTCCAATAATTTCATGGCAAATAGATGGGTAAACAATGGAAACAGTGACAGAATCCCTTTTCTTAGGCTCCGAAATCAGTACAGATGGTGACTGCAGCCATGAAATTAAGACGCTTGCTCCTTGGAAGAAAAGCTATGACCAACCTAGACACCATGTTAAAAAGCAGAAACATTCCTTTGCCAACAAAGGTCCATCTAGTCAAGCTATGGTTTTTCCAGTAGTCATGCATAGATGTGAGAACTGGACTATAAAGAAAGCTGAGCGCTGAAGAATTGATGCTTTTGAACTGTGGTATTGGAGAAGACTCATGAGAGTCCCTGGTTTGAGTGCAGGGAGATCCAACAAGTCCATCCTAAAGGAAATCAGTCCTGAATATTCATTGGAAGGACAGATGCTGAAGCTGAAACTCGAATACTTTGGCCACCTGATGCAAAGAGCTGACTCATTTGAAAAGACCTTGATGCTGGGAAAGATTGAGGGCAGGAGGAGAAGCAGGCAAGAGAGGATGAGATGGTTGGATGGTCTCACCGACTCAATGACATGGGTTTGGGTGCACTCCGGGAGTTGGTGATGGACAGGGAAGCCTGGCGTGCTGTGGTTCATGGGGTCGCAAAGAGTCGGACACGACTGAGAGAGACTGAATTGAACTGAACTGAACTGTTCCACTGTATATTTTGTTGCCATCTCAAAAATTTAGTTATAGTATCAAATAGTAGCTAGTAGCTCAGTCCTGTCTGACTCTTTGAGACCCCATGGACTGTAGCCTCTCAGGTTCCTCTGTCCATGGGATTTTCCAGGCAAGAGTGCTGGAGTAGATTGCCATTTCCTTCTCCAATGGTATCAAATAGTTTCCATTAAATGAACACAATGATAAAATACTGCAATCTTCATGTCAAGGGTTCTAATCAGGACAACTCTTGCCTATGACATCCAATCACTAACAATTATATCATGCAAACTGATGCCAAATCCATTACCTTTTGCAGAGGAATAGCCAATTTTGTCCAATTATTTAGGACACTTTTTCTGAGGTTCTTTCCTATATTACACTGTGTAATAATCCTAAGAGATTGAAAATCCTTTGAGAATAAAATCAAATGATTCCCTATTTCTAAAATGTCAAAAATACTCATAGCAGACATCTGAGAGCCTACCTTTTTCATCTTTTTCCTTTTAGTAATTCAAAGTGATGTAATGGGGGGAAATATCTATTATTTTTTAAGATTTAATTCAAATTTGATATAGCCAAATAAAATTTAGAGTAACAAAGCAACAAGAAGATGTTTATGGAAAATAGAATAATTTTGAAATCAGCATCGAAATATAAAACAATGATGTGAAAATTGATTGTCATACAAGATTACATGAAAGAAATCAACAGTTGGATATGAATACCTCAAAATATAATTGAATCAGAATATCATCTGCAGAATAAGTTATACAAAAGGGCCTCACTGAGCAGTTTAATGGCATTATCTCAGATTTATCTAAATTGTTTTTATAACTCTAGAGTACAAACCCTAATTGATATAAAATTTAGAGAAGTATAGGGCTGTCATGTGAAAAAAGGAACTGAGGGAAATATTTTCATAAAAATTCACTTTAGCATCTTGATAAGATATTCATTTATAGGATATAATTTAATAGTTATGCATAGCACTATTTTCATCACCAACATTGATAAGGAATGAGAGAAAATGAATAGAGAAATTAAAATCATATTTTGAACAACTGCTCAGGCCCAAGTGAAAGAAGCAAAGACAGAAATTCAGAGTATAAGACTTTTAAAGAAAAGTATTGTGTTTTAAGAATAAACCAATACAAATATCAGTTCAGTTCAGTCGCTCAGTCGTGTCCGACTCTTTGTGACCCCATGAATTGCAGCATGCCAGGCCTCCCTGTCCATCACCAACTCCCGGAGTTCACTCAGACTTATGTCCATCGAGTCGGTGATGCCATCCAGCCATCTCATCCTCCATCGTCCCCTTTTCCTCCTGCCCCCAATCCCTCCTAGCATCAGAGTCTTTTCCAATGAGTCAGCTCTTCGCATGAGATGGCCAAAGTATTCGAGTTTCAGCTTCAGCATCTGTCCTTCCAATGAATATTCAGGACTGATCTCCTTTAGAATGGACTGGTTGGATCTCCTTGCACTCCAAGGGACTCTCAAGAGTCTTCTCCAACACCACAGTTCAAAAGCATCAATTCTTCGTCACTCAGCTTTCTTCATAGTCCAACTCTCGCATCCATACATGACCACTGGTATAGATCTGCAATTTTATTTAAAATGAAGTATTGCTGAATGTAATATTTACATATGTGTTTCAATAACTGGCCAACCATGTGCACACACACAAAATCATATGGAGATATCAATTACTTTTCATTTTCTCTATTTTGCTACATCAACATTATCTTTTTGTTGTTGTTGTTGTTATAACATTTTCTTTTTCATTCAGTCATATACTTCCTTCCCTATCCCTCAAAATTCACATATATATATATATTTAATAAACTTCCTTAAATGTATTTCCTTGAAAAATATCTGTGCTATTATCATTTTAAATACACATTCATCCTTTTATACTCTAACACTATTCAGTTTTTGCATTTTTTGAAAACAACACCAAATTTAAGAATTTCTCTGGCTCCAAATTAACATGATGATTTTAATCAGTACATTCTGAACTGTTTAAGAGCATTTAATTCTATTTCTACTAGAAAGCTTAATATAACATGAGTAGAGAGTAAAAAGTAATGAACGATATGTAGAGTAAATATACCGCCTGTGTCCAAATAAGAGACGAGCTCTTGATGATTCCCAACAAAGGTTTTGTCCCTCATCCAATTTCCATTCAGTGGAGTAGCACTTTAGAATCCTTATCTTAAAATGAACATGCAGCTTAGGATCACTAATTTTTGTGTAAATATACTCCATTAATAAAAAATGTTCAAAACCCATATGAGAAAAACTTTGACATATTACTAAATAAACTAAAATAGTCTCTAAAAAGGAGAAAATATAGCATTTGTGGAAAACCAAATTTCTATATTAAATATGACAAGCCTCTCTTAAGTTAATTTAAAAACCTAAGGTGATTCCAATGAATACATTGATTTTAACATATTTCTTAACACTAGATAAGTTAATTCTTTAAGTTACAAGGAAAATAATTTTAGAAATAGTGTTAAGAAAAGCAAAGCAAAAGGAAAAAAAAGGGGGGTGGTCAAATCAGATATTAAAATATGTTAGAAATTTTCATTTATTAATGGAAAACCCTACTGAATGTGAAATAAACAGCTAAATTTTAAAAAATAGCTCATAGAAAGATATAAATACATATAGGAATTTTGCATATGATAAGGTAAGGTAACACTTCACCTCAGTGAGACAAAAGGAAATGCTTCTAGGTTTCCATTCAGTTCCTTTCTTTCTTTTCAATGTGAGAGTCCAAACAGTGTTAGACTCCTTGATGTTGTCCAACAGAATTCTGATATTCTGGGTTTTTTAAAACTATTTTTTTTTTCACTTTTTTTTTTCTCTCCATACTTCAATTTGGATAATTTCTATTACTTGTCATTACTTTCATGAATTCTTTTGTCAGGTCTTTGCTAAGTTAATAAAAAATAGTCATTCAGTTCAGCTCAGTTCAGTCGCTCAGTCCTATCTGACTCTTTACAACCCCATAAATCGCAGCACGCCAGGCCTCCCTGTCCATCACCAACACCTGGAGTTCACCCAAACTCATGTCCATCAAGTCAGTGATGCCATCCAGCCATCTCATCCTCTGTCGTCCCCTTCTCCTCCTGTCCCCCATCCCTCCCAGCATCAGAGTCTTTTCCAATGAGTCAACTCTTCCCATGAGGTGGCCAAAGTACTGGAGTTTCAGCTTTAGCATCATTCCTTCCAAAGAAATTCCAGAGCTGATCTCCTTCAGAATGGACTGGTTGGATCTCAAAAAAAAAAAAAAATCTATATCATCTGCTTTATTCACTTTTTCATAGTTTTCTTATCTCCACTGACATTTCCATCTGTCCATAAACATTTCAGTAGCTCTCTGCTTGTATGGCAGCAAGTTTTTTCCTCATACACTCTGAAGGTAGGAAAACACTTAGTGAGTCCTTTTGTGGAGGGATATATCACCCTTTCAAATTATGTTCACCTGATTGCCTTGAGAACTCAGTATGAAAATGGATCCATGAACACTACATTTTATAGATTTTAAGAATTTTTTTCATGGTTTGGATTTGATGTGATATTCCACTGAAAGAATAAGCATTGAAATTTTAAACAGTGTATACCTGTGGCAGATTCATTTTGATATTTGGCAAAACTAATACAATTATGTAAAGTTTAAAAATAAAAAAAATAAAATAAAAAGTGAATCACTAAAGCACTGCTATTGCTGCTGCTAAGTCGCTTCATTCGTGTCCAACTCTGGGCAACCCCATAGATGGCAGCCCACCAGGCTCCCCCATCCCTGGGATTCTCTAGGCAAGAACACTGGAGTGGGTTTCCATTTCCATCTCCAATGCATGAAAGTGAAAAGTGAAAGTGAAGTCGCTCAGTTGTGTCCGATTCTTCATGACCCCATGGACTGCAGCCCATTTGGCTCCTCTGTCCATGGGATTTTCCAGGCAAGAGTACTGGAGTGGGGTGCCATTGCTTTCTCCACACTAAAGCACTAGAAGAAAATATAAGCAAATTGCCTTATGAAGTGATAAAGCCTGAAAATAATTGATATCTGTGCTGTGGTTAGTGGCTCAGTTGTGCCCAACTGTTTGCAACCCCATGAACTGAAATCTGCCAAGCTCCTCTGTCCATGTGGATTTTCCAGGCAAGAATACTGGAGTGGGTTGCCATGCCCTACTCCAAGGGATCTTCCAAATGCAGGAATTGAACCCAGATCTCCTACATCGAAGGCAGAGTCTTACTATCTGTGTCACCAGGGAAGACCGATTGATATCTAGATGTCTAAAATGTAATACAAAAGTTATTACTTGTTGAACAATAGATAGCAAGCATACAGAACAATGGTACATAAATACATAAATAAATAAGAAAAGGACACTTCAAGACTAAAACAATATACACATCTTTATTGCCTAAAAAGGAGCAAAATTCAAAGCTGTAAGTAGAATCTGTGGGTCTGTTGAGCTCTGAGTGAGTGTGTTAGTTGCTTAATTGTGTCTGACTCTTTGTGACCCCATGGATTGGGGCCCACTAGGCTCCTCCTTCCATAGGATTTCCCAGGAATTTTGGAGTGGGTTTCTATGCTCTAGGTGCTAATAAAAACAGTAGCAGGATGGCACAAAATACTCAAAAAATACTCAGATCATCAGCCTGAAGTGCTTAATGTGAGAGGAGAGCCTGAAGCCAGTTTCAGACTTTAAAATCAGCAGGTCATGTGAGGTTTCTCTATCTTAAAATCTTGCTAAAAAGTAAAGGCTTTTCACTCTAAGCCTGATGTGATAACTTTAGAGTAAGATGCAAGCCTCTGAATGGTAGAGGACAAGAAGCTTTGCAAGCAGAAGGTGATCCAGTTCTCCCACTGGACACCTGGATGAATTTCTAGCCCAAACATCACCACAAAGCAACAGCAGCAGCTTGTGTATACCACGCCTGGCTCAGGACAAAGGCTTAGAACCAGGCAGAGGCATCACAGATCTGCAAAGATGTGAAAATATGTGTATAGGTAGAAAAACAAAATAGCAAAAACAAAGAGTTCCTTCCAACCTTCTTAAAAAGTGGCACAAAACCAAATTCCCAACATATAAGAAACCTAATATCTATAATGTTAAAAAAGATAAGTTTCCCCACAAAAGATCAGAACATGACTTTGGCCAAAATTAAATATATTCAATGTTTAAATTGAAAATATTAGCATTCAATGTAAAAAGTAGGCCACCTACATTCTAATCACCTAGATGACCTAGATTCCATAATTATCAATATTTGTCATCCTAGTTTATGTTGTATATATATATGCATATATAATATGCACATATACACATGTATAATACATATGTGCCTGTGTTAAGTCGCTTCAGTCATGTCCAACTCTTTGCAACCCCATGGACTGTAGGCCGTCAGGTTCCTTTGTCCATGAGATTCTCCAGGCAAAAGTACTGGAGTGTGTTGTCATGACCTTCTCCAAGGGATCTTCCTGACCCAGGGATCAAACCTGCCTCTCTTAGGTCTCCTGCATTGTCAGGTGGGTTCTTAACCATTAGCAGCAACTAAGAAGCCCTTCATACACACACACACACACACATATTAGAGATACCAAGGGAACATTTCATGCAAAGATGGGCACAATAAAGGACAGAAATGGTATGGATCTAATAGAAGCACACGATATTAAGAAGTGGTAGAAAGGATACACAGAAGAACTATACAAAAAGAATATTAAAGACCCAGATAACTATGATGGTGTGATCACTACCTAGAGCCAAATATCCTGCAGTGTGAAGTCAAGTGGGCCTTAAGAAACATGACTATGAAGAAAGTTGGTGGAGGTGATGGAATTCTAGCTGAGCTATTTCAAATCCTAAAAAATGATGCTGTGAAAGTGCTGCACTCAATATGCCAGCAAATATGGAAAACTCTGCAGTGGCCACAGGACTGGAAAAGATCAGTTTTCATTCCAGTCTCAAAGAAGAAAATGCCAAAGAAGGCTTAAACTACCACACAATTGCACTCATTTCACATGCTAGCAAATTAATGCTTAAAATTCTCCAAGCCAGGCTTCAACAGTACATGAACCAAGAACTTACAGAAGTTCAAGCTGGATTTAGAAAAGGCAGAGGAACCAGAGATCAAATTGCCAAGATCAGTTGGATCACAGACAAAGCAAGAGAATTACAGAAAAACATCTACTTCTGCTTCCTTGACTATGCTTAAGCCTTTCACTATGTGGATCGTGACAAATTGTGGAAAATTCTTAAAAAGATGAGAATACCAGACCAATTAGCTGCCTACTTATAAACCAGTATTCAGGTCAAGAAGCAACAGTTAGAACTGGACATGGAACTACAGGCTGATTCAAAATTGGGAAAGGAGTATGTCAAGGCTGTATATTGTCACCCTGCTTATTTAACTTATATGCAGAGCACTTTATGTAAAATGCTGGGCTTGATGAAGCACAAGCTAGGTTTAAGATTGCTGGGAGTAATATCAATAACTTCAGATATACAGATGACACCACCCTTATGACAAAAAGCAAAGAGGAACTAAAGAGCCTCTTGATGAAGTTGAAAGAGGAGACTGAAAAAGCTGGCTCAAAGAAGACATGCAGATTGCTAACAAACTCCTGAAAACATGTTCAACATCACTCATTATCAGAGAAATGCAAATCAAAACCACTATGAGGTACTATTTCACGCCAGTCAGAATGGCTGCTATCCAAAAGTCTATAAGCAATAAATGCTGGAGAGGGTGTGGAGAAAAGGGAACCCTCTTACACTGTTGGTGGGAATGCAAACTAGTACAGCCACTATGGAGAAGAGTGTGAAGATTCCTTAAAAAACTGGAAATAGAACTGCCTTATGACCCAGCAATCCCGCTGCTGGGCATACACACCAAGGAAACCAGAATTGAAAGAGACACGTGTACCCCAATGTTCGTTACAGCACTGTTTATAATAGCCAGGACATGGAAGCAACCTAGATGTTCATCAGCAGATGAATGGATAAGAAAGCTGTGGTACATATACACAATGGAGTATTACTCAGCCATTAAAAAGAATACATTTGAATCAGTTCTAATGAGGTGGATGAAACTGGAACCTATTATACAGAGTGAAGTAAGCCAGAAAGAAAAACACCAATACAGTATACTAACACATATATATGGAATTTAGAAAGATGGTAACAATAACCCTGTATAGTTAGTTAGTTAAGTCGCTCAGTCATGTCTGACTCTTTGCGACCCCATGGACTGTAGCCTACCAGGCTCCTCCATCCATGGGATTCTCTAGGCAAGAATACTGGCATGGGTTGCCACTTCCTTCTGCAGGGGATCTTCCTGACCCAGGGATTGAACCCAGGTCTCCCACATTAGAGGCAGATGCTTTAACCTCTGAGCCACCAGGGAAGCCCATAACCCTGTGTATGAGACAGCAAAAGAGACACTGATGTATAGAACAGTCTTTTGGACTCTGTGGGAGAGGGAGAGGGTGGGATGATTTGGGAGAATGGCATTGAAACATATATAATACCATATATGAAACGAGTCGCCAGTCCAGGTTCGATGCACGATACTGGATGCTTGGGGCTGGTGCACTGGGATGACCCAAAGGTATGGTACAGGGAGGGAGGAAGGGAGGGAGGGTTCAGGATGGGGAACACGTGTATAGCTGTGGTGGATTCATGTTGATATATGGCAAAACCGATACAATATTGTAAAGTTAAAAAATAAAATTAAATTTAAAAAAAAAAGAAAAGAAAAATTACAGCATCCAGTCCCTTCACTTCATGGCAAATAGATAGGGAAACAATGGAAGCAGTGACAGATTTTATTTTCTGGGCTCCAAAATCACTGCAGATGATGACTACAGCCATGAAATTAAAAGACACTTGCTCCTTGGAAGAAAAGCTATGGCAAAGCTGACAGCATATTAAAAAGCAGAGACATTACTTTGACGACAAAGTTTCATCTAGTCAAAGCTATGGTTTTTCTTGTAGTCATGCATGGATGTGAAAGTTGGACCGTGAAGAAAGCTGAGCACTGAAGAATTGATGCTTTGGGACTGAGCTTAGGAGAAGTCTCTTGAGAGTCCCTTGAACTGCAAGGAGATCAAACCAGTCAATCTTAAAGGAAATCTATTCTGAATATTCTTTGGAAGGATTGATGCTGAAACTGATGCTCCAATATTTGGCCACCTGAATGGAAGAGCTGACTCATTAAAAAAGATACTGATGCTGGGAAAGATTGAAGGCAAGAGGAGAGGGGATGACAGAGGTTGAGCTGTTTGGATGGCATGACGGACCCAATGGTCATGAGTTTGAGCAAGGTCCAGGATGTGGTGAAGGACAGGGAAGCCTGGCCTCCTACAGTCCATGTAGTTGCGCAGAGTCTGACAGGACTGCATGACTGAACAACAGCAATATATACATACAGACAAGTGTGATTTAACATGTATTTGTATGTGTGGCATTTGTGCAAAAATGCAGATATATTGGGGAAAATATTTATAGGCAAAATGACCCAAAATACTTAAGCATGCATATCATAAAGTGCTTCTAAGGTGGTGCTAGTGGTAAAAAATTCACCTGCTAATGCAGGAGACCAAGGAGACTCAGGTTCATTCCCTGGGTACAGAAGATTCCCTGGAGTAGGAAATGGCAATTCTCCATTATTCTCACCTGGAAACTTGTATGGACAAAGGAGCCTGGTGGGCTATAGTCAGTGGGGCTGCAGAAACTTGGCCATGACTCAGTGACAGCAATGCAATACAGCATGCATATCATAACCTCAACAAATTTCTCATATAAAATCAGTAGCTTTATGAAATCTAAATGCCCACTATTCAATCATATTCAAATTCCTCAAATTGATGTTTTAAATAAAAAATCCAATCAAGCTTCCCACTTTGCTGTAGATATTTGTCAATCTAATTCCTTTTAATGGAAGCATAGGTCCCTCTCCACATTTTCAATATAACATTAACTTTTTGAGGAAACCAGACAAATCTCTTGTAAAAAGTTCCATCTTCTAAATGTTATATAGACTGAAATTCATGTTTAAATACTTAATTGTTGTTGTTCAGTTTCTAAGTCAAGTCCAAATCTTTGCGGCCCCATTGACTGCAGCATGCCAGGCTTCTGTGTCCTTCACTGTCTCTCAGAGTTTACTCAAACTCATGTCCATTGAGTCAGTGATGCCAATCCAGTTATCTCAACCTCTGTTGTCCCCTTCTTCTCCTGCTCTCACTCTTTCCCAGCATTAGGATCTTTTCTAATGAATCGACTTTTAGCCATGAGGTGGCCAAAATATTGGAGCTTCAGATTCAGCATCAATCCTTCCAATTAATATTCAGGGTTGATTTCTTTTAGGATTGGCTGGTTTGATCTCTTTGTTGTCCAAGTGACTCTCAAGAGTCTTCTCCAGCACCACAGTTCACAAGCATCAATCCTTCAGAGTTTAGAGTTCTTTATGGTCCAAATCTCACATCTGTACATGACTATTGGAAAAACCACAGTTTTGCCTATGTGAACCTTTGCCAGCAAAGTGATGTCTCTGCTTTTAAATATGCTGCCTTGGATTGTCATAGTTTTTCTACCATGAAGCAAGCCACTTTTAATTTCATGGCTTCAGTCATTGTCCACAGTGATTTTAAAGCCCAAAAGGTAAAATCTGTCACCATTTCCACTTTTTTCCCATCTGCTTGCTGTAAAGTGATGGGACCAGATGCCACGACCTTAGTTTCTTGTATGTTGAGCTTTAAACTGGCATTTTCATCATACTCTTTCACCCTCATCAAAAGGCTCTTCAATTCCTCTTCACCTTCTGTCATTAGAGTGGTATAATCTGCATATCTGAAGTTATTGATATTTCTCCTGGCAAACTTGATTCTAGCTTGTGATTCATCTAGCCTGACATTTTCATGATGTACCCTGCGTAGAAGTTAAATAAGGAGGGTGAGAATACACAACCTTGATGTACTCCTTTCCCAATTTGGACCCGGTCCATTGTTCCATGTCAGATTCTAACTGTTGCCTCTTGACCTGCATACAGGTTAATTAAATTAATTAAATTTTAATTAAGTTTAGGTAAAATGTAGTATTTTTTTCAGTAATACTAAGTGATGCCATGTATTTTATGTTGAATCACATTAGAAGGCATATAAGTATGATTTACTCATAATTATTGACACTGTTTGATCTTGTATGCAATTTACATCTCATCTATAAGGTGATGAAGTAACATTATGGGAATAGCCTATTTTCCATCATATTATACATAATTTTTAGCACTCATTGGTTCTCCTTGTACACATATACCACTAGAGAATATTATAAATATACTATCTGTTAATTTTATATCCCCTTCTACATTCAATATTTGGGATTCCTCTATAAAACAGAGGTTTCCTCATCAATTGTGGTGATAATTTTTTTTTTCATAAAATGGAAACACTGTATGTTAAATGTTTTTTCTCTTATAATTGTCTTCATTTTTTTCAATGGAAGGCCATGGATTGCCTTAATTTTCTGTTCCTCTAATAACTGTATATTTACTTTTTTGAAAGCATTACCTACCTTCTAGTACCAAAAATTATTATTTTTTTCTGTAATGCAGGAAGCTATTTAACTTTAATGATGGAAAAGAGCACCATATTTACTATGGGTAGTCCTGCATTTCTCATGTTTCTTAAGTAACTGTCTTGTTTGATAGCACACAAAGAGCAAGTATGAAAAATACACATTTACATAATTCTAAAGACTTATTGAGAATTTTCTGTTGGCATTGGATAACAAATTGCAGACACAGCTGCAGTAGCAGGATATGCATATGCCTGTTGTTTCATAACATTGTGCATATTTGGAATGTTACTTCTATATTACTGAGTGGGATTATAATCATTCTGGAAAGTGCCCATTGGACCAGAAAATTGGACCCATTTTCAGAGGAAAACTTTGTTATATAGTCATCTAAAATGGAAACATATAAAATTGTAAACTCTTACTTGGTTAGCACAATGGATGCATAGACTTTTATTTATTCAATCTTTAAAATCAATTAAAATCTTTGTTTTTCATGTTCAGATTGTCTGGAATTTGCTGACTGGGAGCCTATGTCCATTTGTCTCACTTTCATTCACCTTTGAACACTTCTTTGCTTTTTGACACAAGATGCTAAAAACTGGCTTATACATCCACTGCCTCAGACTTAGATTAGACATTTCTTTGAGGAGCCTTGGATTTTCTTCTTCTTTTTTTAGTTGGAGAATGATATTTTAAAAATCAAGATATGGGCAGTAGGAGTGTCCATTTTAACGAGAGTATCACTGCTTGTATTAGTGAATAGAGTTAGGTGATATATTTTACAAAAGCAAAAATTGAAATTAACCTTTTGTGTTTACAGCTAAAATAATCGTTTTCTGAAGTTATATGGCTATATTTGCATTTCTTTTATATTAAATAGAAAATTTTTATTTTCTAGCATTAATGTATTTACTTTTATGTTACTATAAATTAATGAACAGAATGGAACAGAACAAGAGAGTAGTCAAACTGAGGCAGGAAGCAAATGCCCCTTCCCCCAGGGTAAAGCAATTGGAGATGCATTCCCTATTGACCAAAACTCCAAGATGAGAATAGCAGGACATTAAGAGAGTAGGCTGGGCCCTGCTCAGACCACATATTTCTCATTTCCAAAGTCAGAAGATCTACCCAAACACACAAGAACAGAAAAGGCTCCTTGGAGGCCAAATGGGGAGCAATGTCAAGGGATGTTCTACCCAGATGCTTCTTTAGTAGAATCCATCTTGGCCAAGAGATGCATGTGCACATATGAGATCCTTAGATATACCAAATATGGACTGGGAACTAGGCAAATCAAAATGACTGGCCAAAAGAAAACCAGGAGAAATGCCCCATAATAATGATTAAAAAAAAAAAAAAACTGCCATGAGTGCATGACTCAGCAATCAGGGACTCTCCCTCTGAGTCTGCCTATGTGCCTACACACATGTACAGTACTCTTTCTCCTCTTCATAAATACTTTACTTGCTTTATTACTTTCCATCTGTGTCCCTTTGTCCAGGCTTGTGTCCCTGACCACTGGTCTAGTAGATTAGTAGACTGTGACATAGTCCAGTCTCTGGCTGGGAACCCATGCCCTGCTCCAAGCTGTTGCAGGCCTCTCAGGAGGGCACCTGAAATCAAAATCATGATTATAGATGAGAATTTCCCCATATTAATCTATATCAATATCTTTCTATCTACTTTCGGGAATGGAAATGCATATATATGTATATACAAAGTTTGTATCTACATTGTATGCCATATCATAAAAATCAAAACAGGAATTCAAATGTCTAAGAGAAGGAAAATAGATACACCATTTGTGGTATACAATGTGATTTGGTACAGTAGGTAGGTAGGTTTAGTCACTTAGTTGTGTCCGACTCTTTGCAACCACATGGATTATAGCCCTCCATGCTCCTCGGTCCCTGGGTTTTCCCAGGCGAGAATACTGGAGTGGGTTGCCATTTTCTTCACCAGGGGATATTCCTGATCCAAGGGATCATAACTGGGTCTCCTGCATTGCAGGCAGATTCTTTACTGACTGAGAAACCAGGGACACAGTAGTTACAATAATTATGTTGAATAATGTGTTCTTTATGAATAACTTCTCAAAAATAATGTTAAGTAAAAAAAGCAAGTAGCAGAATAATAAGATATTGTTATTGCATTTACTAGGGTATTATTATTAATAGGTTATTAATAATAATATGGCTTATTATTATTACATTGGAATAAAATAGTAAAATGTCATATATAGTGTGCAAATATAATATTTATATCTCTAATAAGAGTATACAGACAAGCTAGCAATAATGGTTACCTTTAGATTAGAAAAGGAAGGAATATATTGGTCATAGGAATGATCACATTCTCATGTGTTCATTCACTTGTTCAGTTACACACATACTAAGTTGCTTAGTGAATTACTGTATGCACACACGTACATATAATGTTGTTGCTTGTTGTTTTAATTGCTCAGTCATGCCCAACTCTTGTGGCCCCATGGACGGTAGCCTGACAGGCTCTGCTATCCATGGGATTTCCCAGACAAGAATACTAGAGTGGGTTGCCATTCCTTTCTCCAGGGGATCTTCCCCACCCAGGGATAGAAACTGCATCTCCTGTATTGGCAGGTGGAGTCTTTACCATTGCACCACCTGGAAAGCCCATAT
>NW_011494923.1:3916971-3929518 GCF_000754665.1 Bison bison bison | reverse complement strand
ATATATATATATATATATATATATATATATATATATGTATATATGCAGAGTTGATTCATTAATCAGTTCAGAAAAAATCAAAATTATACAGCCCTTACCCATATAAAAAAGAAAAAAAAAAAAGAAAAGTAAAAGTCACTAAAAATGTAGAGTTAGAATTGAGGGAAAAAAATAAAACCTTTTGAAGTGCTTTTCGAATATTTTTTGCCTTACATGACACTTTCTAGATAAGAATTACATGCTCAAATACATTTGAAATAGTATAGTATACCATTATTTGAAGATTCACAATGTGCATTGTTATATTAAAAGTTTGATAATGATTAGTAATGAAGTAAAAACAGTGTATGTCCATAATGTTTGTAAATTCAGTTGTTAAATAATACACAACTATTTAGCTTTCTGTGGAAGCTCAACTATACTACTTCAGCTCATCAGCAGATCAGCACTGGAACTACAAAATGGTGCAACCTCTAGTGAAGGGTGGTGCTGGAGAACACTCTTGAGAGTCCCTTGGACTGCAAGGAGATCCAACCAGTCTATCCTAAAAGAAATCAGTCCTGAGTATTCATTGGTAGGACTGATGTTGAAACTGAAACTCAATACTTTGGCCACATGATGGGAAGAGCTGACTCATTTGAAAAGACACTGATTCTGGGAAAGATTGAAGGTGGGAGGAGAAGGGGATGACAGAGGATGAAGTGGCTGGATGGCATCACTGACTCAATAGGCATGAGTTTGAGTAAACTCTGGGAGTGGGTGATGTATAGGGAGGCCAGGAGTGCTGAAGTCCATGGGGTTGCAGAGGCGGACACAACTGAGTGACTGAACTGAACTGAACTGAACTAGCAAAGGAATATGTGCAAAGATTGCTATCTTGATATCAGTAGTGGTTGCAGTGAATTACAAGCAGTATAGGTTTCCATGTCAAAGACTGGAGAAAGTTAAACTATAGCTATTTTTTGGCAGTGATATACATGAATTAAGATACCCATTGAAAACATTAACAAAAGTTGCCAATAGTGAGGAGTAAAAAAAAGGGAATTGGAAAAGAAAAATGGGAATAAATAAACGGATAAGCAAATACATCAGAAAAAAGGAAAAGGACAGAAGGATTTATGAGACTGATGATAATAATAAACTGAGCAGTGAGTCAGACATGACTTAGTGACTGAACAACAATAGCAAATGAGCAGTGAGGTAGAACTAACTCATATCCCTGCATCTGAGGGCCAAGGGAAAGAAAGAGAAGCAGAAGGAGACAGGAGAGAAAGAGGAGCAAGAAGAGGAAGGAAAAGGCAAAAGAAAGGGATTGGGAGATAATTGGTAGGAGAAGGAGAATATTAGAGGAGGAGAAAAAGGAGGACACGGGGAAGAAGAGAGAATTGTATTATAAGTAGGGAAAAGAAATAAAAATAATGAAATATTGAATAGATATCCTATACATTATGTCTGCACTGGCAATGAGAGGAAAATTCAGAAAACACAAGTAAATTTTTTTGAAGGCAAAACTGGTTAGCCAGAAAATAATGTTAAAAATATGAAATAATCCAGAGATAAACTATAAATATAAATTAAAATTATTTATAAATTAAGAAAATTAATACTATTGAGTTGCTCTGTAAAAACAAGCAGTAAATATATATTCTGAAAGCTAATGAATTTAAAAAAGGAGAATATAAGTTATAACACACAAGATTTTAAGTACAAAGAGATAAAAGCCTATATATATGTTTATAAATTTGACCATTTTAGAGAAATTCATACTTTATGAAAACACTGATCCCAAGGAAACTGGGAAACTCATACTATTCAATTACTAGGACAGAAAAAAAACACAACAAAAAAAATCAGAATATCACCTTTTCCAAAAATCAGCAGGTAAGAAAATTCCATGCATGCATTGTCTCAAACACAAGATGCAGCATTTAATGCAACTGCTTAAATTGATGCAGAACATACAATCCACAAACATTTATATAAAAACAGAATAACACAGATATCAACATCTGATAAAGAATATAAAAGAAAATGGCACAAAAATCTCATTTTGAATACGGAAGCAACAAGCTTCAATATATTCTAACAAATTGTAGCAGGATATTAAAAGAGTAATACATTCAGACCAATTATAGCTTATTGCAGGAATTAAATAATATTGTAATATTAAAAATTCTATTCATATAATTCACTCTATTAATAGCTTAAAAGATTAAAACTGGTATAAGTGTCTGGAAGGATACACATTAAATCTACACAGCGACCGCTTCTAACTAGAGGGTGGGAGACACATCATTAGGCACTGTGTGCTTAGTCACTCAGTTGTGTCCATCTCTTTGCGATCCCATGGACTGCAGCCCACCAGGCTTCTCTGTCCATGGAGATTCTCCAGGCAAGAATACTGGAGTGGGTTGCCAGGCCCTCCTGCAGGGGATCTTCCCCACCCAGGGATCAAACCCACGTCTCCTGTGTTGCAGGCACTATGCCAAGTTTTTACCTCAAATAGCTTTAAATATTGCTAGTTTGTTTGCTTTTTTGCTTACCATTTTTGACCTTACAAATAAACTGCTTTTATATTTAAAAAGTCAAAAAAAAGTTATATGACTTACAATAAAAAGAAATGTGTATGAGTGAAACGAGGGGACATTATTCTAAGTGAAACATGCCAGTTGCAGAAGGACAAATATTTTATGATTCCACTTATGTAAAGAATCCAAAGAAGTCAAACTCACAGAAGCAGAGAGTAGAATGGTAGCTGCTGGGGGGAGGGGCAATTGTGGAGTTCAAAGGGTATAAACTTTCAGTAATGCAATCTGAATAAGTTCTAGAAAGCTGCTGTACAACATCATATCTATATTTAACAATAAATTGTCCATAGTATTCTTAACACACAAAAAAAGATATATGATAGTTTTGTCCTTATATAAAAGTACATACATATATGTGGTGTGTGTGTATATATATAGATAGATAGATTTGTTCTTATATATAAGTACAGACATATATGAGGGGTGTGTGTGTGTGTGTGTGTGTGTGTATATATATATATATATAGTGAAATTTCTTAATCTCTGGAATCTCCTATAGTTCTCCAAACATTTTGCCATCTTATTTAAATCTTTTAAATTAGGTTGTTTTAAAATATTTAAATTGATAAGAAAATTATCATCATATATCAATTTGATATGACAGATAAAATATATGGGATTAATATATTCTATTATTGATCAAACTCTAATTAAAATGCCTATCCACATTGACTTTAATAATTAATTAGTAATTTAAATAGGTAGATAGGCATATGTAAAAAATCTTCACTATTGGTATTTTTGTCTCCTAAGTTTAATTAAAACACAGCCCTGTCTGTATTAGGTTTTACTCCATTCAGAAGATTAAAAAAAGAGAGATTTTTAAAGTCAGCAGAAAGGCTTAAGGAAACTAATTGTACCGTTGGCTTAAAAAATCATGCTACAAAGAATTCTGGATTTGTACTGAAATGTTGACACCTAATATGATGCCCAGCCGTATGATAGTATTGTACTGTCAGTGAGTCTTCAGTATCAACTGTCAGAGATGAGAAACTTCTTACACATTCTAGCCAGTGACCCTTCAATTGCAGGGGAAAGACTGACACACAACAGTTTTTCTATAATACCTTACAATATGTTCTTACTTTTGTTATATATTTTTCAAAACTATATGGTAGCCTTCCTAGTTCAAGTCTTGTGTTGCAGGTTATCTAAAATACGATGTTTATAGCTAGAAAAATAATAAAGAATTTAATAAGGATTCTTTCATATTTAGTTGATAAAAGTATATGAAGGGAAGCTATTTTAAAATGAGGCACATAAAAATACATATCAAACAGACATTTTTTAAAATTGACTTTATTTTTAGAGCATTTTAATATGCATAGCAGAAATGAGAAGGTGCAGAGATTCCCCTTATACTCTCTACCCTCACACATGCATAGCTTCTCCCACTATTAATATCTCCCCACCAGAATTGTTTGTTGCAACTAACTCATACTGACATATCATAATCATCCAAAGTCCATAGTTTACATTACGGTTCAGGGCTGGTATTGTATGTTATTTGTTACTGTGTTAGTTGATCAGGCATGTCTGACTCTTTGCAGTCCCATGGACTGTAGCCTGCCAGGTTCCTCTGTCCATGGAATTCTCCAGGCAAGAATACTGGAGTGGGTTGCCATTTCCTTCTCCAGGGGATTGTCCCCACTCAGGGATAGAATCTGGGTCTCTTGAATTGCAGGCAGATTCTTTACCATCTGAGCCACCAGGGAAGCTCTTGTATGTTATTTGACTTTGTTTAAATGTATGTTGACTTGTAGTCATCATTATGATATCATGCAGATTACTTCTACTGCCCTAAAAAATCTGTGCTCCAACTATTCATCCCTCATCCTGGAAGCCTTGGAAACCATTGATCTGTTTATTGTCTCTGTAGTTTAGCATTTTCCATACAGTTGGAGTTATATAGTATGTCACCATTTAAGATTGGCTTCTCTCACTCAGTAAGATAGATTTCAGTTTCCTCCATGTCTTTTTGTGTCTTGATAGCTTATTTCTTTTTTAGCTGAATACTACTCCATTCTGAATACTACTCCATTGTCTGCATCTACTACAGCTTATTTATACACTCACTCACTGAAGGATGTATTTGTTCTTCAAATAAGTAGAGAATTTCATATGGAAATATGGTCAAGAAGGTTGTCTTTCATTTAACTTATTTGGAACCCAAACATCAATGTGATTAACATAACCAACCCAGAGCAAATGATTTTCAGCACTTGACTTGGATATTTTAAGTATGTTGGCTATTTCCTGCATGGTATAATGTGGATTATTCTCAACTGATGCCTCAATCTGATTGCTCTCAACTTCAACTGGTCTACCCAACTGTGTAGCATAGTCAGTGAGAAATTTCTAGGGTGAAACTTCGCAAACCACCTTTGACAAATTTGATCAGTCACAGCACCTTCTCCATATTCTGCACACATCTTTTGTACTGTATTTAGTTGCACTTTTACCTTTCTTGAAATAATAAAGCATAATATGCCAAAATGTTGCTTTTTTCCTTCCATCTTCAGCATTAAAGTGGACAAACAAAATTTCACTAATTTTGATTTTTTTTTTAATGCATGCTGATATGACATTGGTCACAATACAATCTAACAACATTGTTTCAAATTCAGTTCAGGACAATTAAACACTACTAGAGTCATCTAACAGGAAAAAAAAAAAATCAACGAACTTTTTGGCCAACCAATATATCCAAATCCCTTATATCATGCCCTGTAAGTTGATGTGAAAGTGATAGTCACTTAGTCATTTCTTTTTTTTTTTTTTTTAATTAGTCTTTGTGACCCCATGCACTATAGCCTGCCAGGTTCCTCTGTCCATGGAATTCTCCAGGCAAGAATACTAGAGTAGGTTGCCATTCCCTTCTCTGGGGGATCTTCTCGACACAGGGATCGAACCTGGGTCTCCTTCTTTGCAGGCAGATTTTTTACCCATCTAAGCCACCAGGGAAGATGGCCTGGAAGTAGAAATTTGTGTTTTTACCTGTCAGTTTTCACCTCAAAATTCCTCTTCCTCTCTCTCTTTTAAGGTGAGAAAGAGAAGAATGCTATTTATTGGTGAGCTGGCTTGACATTTTGACAAAAAAAAAAAAAAAAAAAATTAAGTGTAGAATGAGGTAACCAAAACAACTGAGGTTTTTGCTATGGCTAAACCATATGGTTTTCATCTCAGGCCTTGGTAAGCATTGGTTACAAAGACATAACAAAGCCAGTCATGGGAAATTTATAATATAGGCTGTGGACATAACTGGGCATTACATTTCTCAGTAGACTAAAGAAATGGTGAAACCTGAGAGGAAAGAATAATTTCATTCCAGTGGAGCCTCACTTAGAAATTATAACAGTGCTTTGTGCTTTTACTGTATGTCTCCATCAAGTCTACAGACTGAAGCTTTGAACTCCTAAGTGTATAAGGTCTATATGAATCATAGGGCTTGGATTTCAATCAGAGCCAAGAGACATAATTTATATAAGGGCTTTATCTTATATTCATTATGTCCAGCCTCAAATAAAACTCACTACCATACCATCACCCTGCTTATTTAACTTATGTGCAGAGTACATCATGAGAAATGCTGGGCTGGAAGAAGTACAAGCTGTAATCAAGATTGCTGGGAGAAATATCAATAACCTCAGATATGCAGATGACACCACCTTTATGGCAGAAAGTGAAGAAGAACTAACGAGCCTCTTGATGAAAGTGAAAGAGGAAAGTGAAAAAGTTGGCTTAAAGCTCAACATTCAGAAAACAGAGATCATAACATCTGGTCCCATCACTTCATGGCACATAGACGGGAAAACAATGGAAACAGTGGCTGACTTTATTTTGGAAGGCTCCAAAATCACTGCAGATGGTGATTGCAGCCATGAAATTAAAAGACGCTTACTCCTTGGAAGGAAAGTTATAACCAACTTCGACAGCATATTAAAAAGCAGAGACATTACTTTGTCAACAAAGTCTGTCTAGTCAAGGCTATGGTTTTTTCAGTAGTCATGTATGGATGTGAGAGTTGGACTATAAAGAAAGCTGAGCACCAAAGAATTGATGCTTTTGAACTGTGGTGTTGGAGAAGACTCTTGAGAGTCCCTTAGACTGCAAGGAGATCCAACCAGTCCATCCTAAAGGAGATCAGTCCTGGGTGTTCATCGGATGGACTGATGTTGAAGCTGAAACTACAATACTTTGGCCACCTGATGTGATGAGCTGACTCATTGGAAAAGACCCTGATGCTGGGAAAGATTGAGGGCAGGAGGAGAAGGGGACGACTGAGGATGAGATGGTTGGATGGTATCACTGACTCAATGGACATGAGTTTGGGTGAACTCCAGGAGTTGGTGATAGACAGGGAGGCCTGGTGTGCTATGGTTCATGGGATCACAAAGAGTCAGACATGACTGAGTGACTGAACTGAACTGACCTGAACCATACAGGCATAAGTTATCTTTGAATTTCATTACAGAAGCACTAATGAATGCTTCCAATCCAGGAAGCAACAACAACAACTAGGCTTCACCTTCAAATAGGTATATATTTTATTAATGAACAACTAAAAGTAATGTGGACCCTTATTATAATGCCATCTTCTTGGATTAATGGAGCAAAATGAAACAATTAAACTATGACAAGTCCAAAGACCAAGAAAACAAGCTTAAATGTCTGTGTCTGGAATGCTCTAAGTAAATTGGCCTTTAGTACAAAATGGAAGAAAGACATCTTTCTATTGAATTATTTTTATTTTCAAATAACTCAGTTAAATGTCTCTTTTTAAAGTGGCTACTCTACCCTAAAGAAGAAGGAAATTAGTACACTATGGTAGAATTCTTCCATAACAAATAACTGCAGAAGTGGCTTAGTAAAACCAGTAATAGAAGCTGTAGGGTGGACATAGCAGATATACATATGGTGGAAAGTTGGAGATCTTTGCAATGCTACTGCAAAATTTACTGTCTTTTTATTTGGGAGGCAGATCACAAGCTTTGCAAACCCGCAGATCTAGTCAAAACTGTTGAAACAAGAGCAAAAATATTAGCAGGTATTGGTTCTTGGTTGCTCCTTGTCACTTACAGTAAAATATAATAATGTAAGTATTGTTAAGTATTACAACAACATGGATAAGAACTGGCTGGTTAACAAGGAGAAATACAGATGATCCAAAGATTAAGGGCTTCACAAATAGGCTCACTAGATAAAATACAGAACTCTCAGATAAATTTGAATTTCAGATAAACAAAAAATATTTAAGTATGATAATGCTCCATTATCCATATCCATATCCATACATAGGATATGACAAATATATTAAATGTTTATCTAAAATTCATTAAACTGAGCATCTTGAATTTGTATTTGCTAAATCTTGCACCCCTTTTCATAGAATAAAGAAGCCAAACTGCCTCTGAACTGTGAAGTGATGAGATAAAGCTGAAAATCACTTTAAGCAATGAGATCAATTAAGAATTTTCACATAAAAATAGCCCTTTAGCAAATATAAGAACATAGGCTATATTTGCTATCATGACATAGCCCTTCAGCAAAAATAGAAATATGAGTGTTGTCATCCCATCAAATCTTACTATTTCAAGTACTCTCAAGATAATAACATAAATGAAGGCAAGGAAGTAAAGAAATAAATCTGGTACAATAAGCATGACCAGAACAGGATTTGGTTATTGTGTAGCTACTGACACATACAGACCACTAGAAGCAAAAGGATCAGAAGCCTTCTAAGTTTCCACAAACTTGCACTGAAAGGGTCTGGGACTGAGCCAACCATAAAGTGAGCCACAGTCAGGCAAACTTGTACCAGGAGGAAGCAGACATGTTAAAGCTCTAACTGTCTGTTTAGAACATCAACTGAAACACCCACTTCAGAGTGGCCATCTGAGTATATTGAACAAGAAAGAACTCCTCACAGAGGGCAAATCTGGAGCCATGAAAAATAATGGTGAAGAAAGTTCCTCCCAGAGAGTAGGACTTTGATCTATTCAAGGAACTTTCTTAACTTTCAGATCAAGGTGTCTTGACTATACATGCCCACCAGGCTTTCATCAATAACTGCTGCTATGGAAGAGTAACTGCTGTGATTTTCTAGTCTTCTCTTTTTGATGGCAATTTTTATTGTGTTTAATCTCTCCCTGCTCCACCTGTATCTATTATGCGCTTGGCAGGAGGGAGCAGCATTATAACTTGCCTTTTATTTCATAAAATCACTGGGCTACAAGGACCTGGTGGATAGAAATGTACATCATCCAGAGGTCCTGGACTTTGAGTTGAATGTAGCAACCAAGCGGACTTTGAATTTACAACATTAAGTAAACATAAAGGTGTTTGTTTTGTAAGACAAAGGCTGTTCATAGATATTTGGTGATCAAAGGAGAAACCATTGAGGCTGCTGTCTGTCCAAATCTATTCTCTTCTTGAACTCATGGCTGCACCACATGTATTAGTCTCTCTCTCACAGTGAAGCATGGCCATAAGTTTTCTCCAGCAGGCAGTGAGCGTAGGAGATATGTATACTTTCTAACAGGCAGCTCTGGGCTTTAGAGCCTTTCTTGTGTGTGCCTCCATACTTTTACAGTTGTACTAGATAGGAATTTTTCTTGGAAGCCAGTAGCTGAGGCTGGATCAGCCATTTTAGTACAATCCCTTAGCCTACCATAACGAACCTAGTAGTAGTTTAGTCACTAAGTCCTGTCCGACTCTTGCGACCCCACAGACTGAACCTGCCAGGCTCCTCTGTCCAAGGGATCCTCCAGGCAAAAATACTGGAGTGGATTGCCATTTCCTTCTCCAGGGGATCTTCCCAACCCAGGAATAGAACCCGCATTTCCTGCATTGCAGGCAGATTCTTTACCGACAGAGATACATGGGAAGCCCAAGGAACCTAGAACATCATTATGTAATCTTCATAAATGGGAAACAATCGTCTTTACTCCTTAAGTCACTGAATTATTGTTGAGTCTACTCTTAATAATATAGGGTACAAATGTGAAAGTGTTAGTTGGTCAATTGTGACCTACTCTGTAACACCATGGACTGTAGCTTGTCAGCCTCCTCTGTCCATGGAATTTTCCAGGCAAGAATACTCGAGTGGGTGAGCCATGCCCTTCTCCAGGTGTGAGGAAATTAACAAGATGGCACAAGTCGGATCTCTTGCCCCATGTTCTGTAAACAATGACTTTGCACGGTTGTGCAACAGCAGAGATTGCATATAGCACTGCACATGTGCTTCAGGAGGTACTCGCTTGGCCACACACTACTTTTGTTCTTAAGTATATGTAAGTTTCAGCTGGAAAAGTCCTAAGGGGTTTTATGTGTTTATGTGATGTTATATGTGCTGCTACTGCTGCCGTGCCAGCCAGGACAGAATAAGTGTGTCTGCAGTTCCCATGGCTCCTAGCATTTTCTTCCAGCTTACCTGCTCGAGCCTTGACTACCAGGGGTTCAGAGAACAGTGTGCACAATGAGCCACAGGGAGACCACTGGTACTGTGAACAGGATCGGTGATACACCAGGGGATTTTCCTGACCCAGGTATTGAACCCAGGTGTCCTGCATTGTGGGCAGATTCTTTATTGTCTAAGCCACTAGGGAAACCTACTTTTCATGTTTCCCTGTGGGGGAAAAAAAAAAGATAAATACCCTACAAAAGTATACAACTTTTTACCTCTCCTTATTCTTCCCCTTCCCACTACGTCCCAAGCAAGAAATAGTGATTTATCTTAATGGTGAGTTTGGGAAAGGAAACCAGATGTGTTAACCTCAATTCTTCCTCTCATCTTTCTCTTTGTCAATCTGGGTGGGGGATGGGGGGGGACACTCTCACCTTAGCAGGACAGACTATGCTCCATATTGAACTTTTACAAAGATGGGGTAGTATTAACTCAGGTAATGTTAGCAAGTTCTTGTGGCTGTGTATCCAAGTCATGATTTTCAAAAATAGTTTGTATTGATAACAAAAATAGCATTTTAATCTCCATTTATGTGAGCCTTTTGGCTATATTTCAAATGACACTGAACTTGAGTAAATAGATGTGGTGGTATTTCTTGGCACCTCTAAAAACAGTTTGAGGTTAAAACAAAACAAAAATTAAAAAAAAAAATTCTGTGAATGTTTCCTGAAGTAACAAAATAGCTCTCCCAAATAAATTTTCTTTGCTCCTCCCCCAACTTAATCTGTCATTTTTACCACCCATGATATTTAAGTTGCACTTAGCTGACCAGGGATAAAAGCATGGTGGAATCCACAGACCAGTTCTATTTCTGAAGTGCACTGTGATAAGAACATACTTGTCTCCTAAATCAAAATGAAACTGCAACTAGATTACCCCCAGGTGTTTCTGATTCTCATTTCCTTGTCAATGTGAAAAGATATTTGATAAGATGATTCTATTTAACTTTGCTATAACATGGATAGATTGACACAGTAGTTTGTGACATAAATACCATTAAGGAAACGTTAAAAATATAGCGGAATTCATGACAGTCTGACAGAGGAAGGAATAGTATTTTTAAGCAATGTAAGATTTCCATTGCTCTTCATACAATGCAGTTATCTCTATAGTCCTCAAATATTAGAGATGTACTAATTGATATGCTTTTGCATGCGTGCATGCTCAGTCATGTCTGACTCTTTGTGACTCCACAGACTGTGGCCCACCAGGCTTCTCTGTCCATGGAATTTTCCTGGCAAGAATAGTGGAATGGGTTGTCTTTTCCTGCTTCAGGGGATCTTTCCAACCCAGAGTTCAAACCTGCATCTCTTGTGTCTCCTGCTTTGGTGGACAGATTTTATACCACTGAGCCTTGCTTTTACATATAGCTAAACATACATATATTTTTGTCATACCTAAAAGTATTATGAGTGTACCCTCCTTGATCCTATTTTCTCTATTTTAATTGTATATTAAGACTGGTGCAGGTTTTACAGACCTGGGGAATTTTACCTAAATAGATTAAACACAGAAAGGACAAAGTCAAGGAGGATCAATATAAAGTTTTGAATAGACTAATGACTGTCCAAAGCTTCCTTGAAAAACTTCTATGAGACAAATTTTCATAGAGAAAATAGAAGCTATATTTAAAATCTAAGTGTTTTAGTTATGGCCTCTAATTTAACACACAGGAAATTGATGTATCTACCTAGAAGGGGAAAAAACAAAAACAAAAAAAAACAGAGACAGAGAACCAAATCTCACTCTTGGGTGATATGATTCTAAGGTCCATAATTGTAATTCTTATGATATAGTTAACTTCTGGCTTAAAATACCTAAGATCTTTGTTACTATTTACAAGTAAGGCACATGGTGTTCGGCACAGGTGTGGAATCAAGCAAGTGTCTGAATTTGGATACACAGTCTTCACTTTCTTGCCTTGGTATTCTGTACAAGATAATCTAGCTAAGACTCTCTGATGTAAAATGGTGACAAGAACAGATCATGCGTTAAAGAAGGATTATGCAAATTATATTAGTTTAGTGGTTCTAAGGGCTTCCCTGGTGGCTCAGGTGGTAAAGAATCTGCCTGTAATGTGGGAGACCTGAGTTCAATCCATGGATTGGGAAGATGCCCTGGAGAAGGTTAATGACTACCCACTACAGTGTTCTTGCCTGGAGAATTCCATGGACAGGGGAGCCTGGAAGGCTACAATCCATGGGGTCAATTTAGCTTGTGTCAGAATCACTCTGCTTGTCTAGTGAGATTTTGCATTTCTGAAAAGTTGTCAGTCAGATGCTGTTGATCAAGAAACCATACATTAAGAATTACTATATAAACTAACACATGTAAAGCACTAGCAAACTGTATAATAAGTGTTTGATATGTTTTAGCTATTCATTTTTTTGGTGCTTTATTTTTCTTCTTTATAGTTGTAAAAAGAGACAAACATAATTTGGAAATATTTTTATTTAGGATAAATCTTGCTTGGTTAGCACATACTGTCCAGGAA
>NW_011494923.1:3901983-3916871 GCF_000754665.1 Bison bison bison | reverse complement strand
TCCAGGAAAAAAAATATATATATATATATAATTTATAAATTAAAAGGTATTTGGTGATGATACTAACAGAATCATTTGATAAAAGCAAAAGCCTTTATAGAGTGAAGTATTCTGTGTTATCATTTTGGAATTTTATGTTTGCATCTTATTAAGAATAATATTCCTTTAATATATTGATATCTTAAAAAGTTATTAAATAAGGAGATTTAATTTTGAATTAAAACATGCTCTTAGTGCATGTTCTTGTAATGGCAATGCTTCCATTGTGGTTGCCCTCAATAATACTTTATTTACATTACGTACAGGTCTAAGATTTTCCTATATGAAATTATCACAAAAACTGCAGATGCCTGTCTTCACTATTATGTCCATATCAGATGTAAACAACTATTAAATATGTGATATATGGTTAACCTATATGCAGATCAGGAAGCAACAGTTAGAACTGGACATGGAACAACAGATTGGTTCCAAATAGGAAAAGGAGGTCGTCAAGGCTGTATATTGTCACCCTGCTCATTTAGCTTATATGTAGAGTACATCATGAGAAATGCTGAGCTGGAAGAAACACAAGCTGGAATCAAGATTGCCGGGAGAAATATCAATAATCTCAGATATGCAGATGACACCACCTTTATGGCAGAAAGTGAAGAGGAACTAAAAAGCCTCTTGATGAAAGTGACAGAGGAGAGTGAAAAAGCTGGCTTAAAGCTCAACATTCAGAAAACGAAGATCATGGCATCTTGTCCCATCACTTCATGGGAAATAGATGGGGAAACAGTGGAAACAGTGTCAGACTTTTTGGGGGGGGCTCCAAAATCACTGCAGTTATTGATTGCCGCCATGAAATTAAAAGATGCTTACACCTTGGAAGGAAAGTTATGACCAACCTAGATAGGATGTTAAAAAGCAGAGACATTACTTTGCCAACAAAGGTCCATCTAGTCAAGGCTATGGTTTTTCCAATGGTCATGTATGGATGTGAGAGTTGGACTGTGAAGAAAGCTGACAGCCAAAGAATTGAAGCTTTTCAACTGCAGTATTGAAGAAGACTCTTGAGAGTCCCTTGGCCTGTAAAGAGATCCAACCAGTCCATTCAAAAGGAGATCGGTCCTGGATGTTCATTGGAAGGACTGATGCTAAAGCTGAAATTCCAGTACTCTGTCCACCTCATGCAAAGTGTTAACTCATTGGAAAAGACCCTGATGCTGGGAGGGATTGGGGGCAGGAGGAGAAGGGGATGACAAAGGATGAGATAGCTAGATGGCAAAACCAACTCGATGAACATGAGTTTGAGTAAACTCCGAGAGTTGGTGGTGGACAGGGAGGCCTGGTGTGCTGCGATTCATGGCGTCACAAAGGGTTGGACATGACTGAACGACTGAACTGAACTGAACTGATATGGTTAACACATCATATTACTTTGTTGCAAATTTTCTTTTGACTTAACAATATGCTGCAATAATGTGTACATAAGAGAAGAAAAGAATTGATTATGTGTGCAAAGAGGAAGAAACTAAAAATCATAAAGCAACTCATCCAAAATCCAAATAAAGACATAAACAGTTAAGACAAAAACTGTTTTTTGATGATGATATGAAATGAATAATTGGTGAAGTGAAAGAAGAGTAACAAAAATTATATTAAAAACTAAAAAGGTCTATTTAGTTTTGTTCCTTTGTTTTGTTCAAAGAGCCTACTGATAAGTTAATGATGGCTAGAGCAAACATTAGAATTTGAAATGAAAAATAAAACTTAGTCATTACCACTAACAGTCAAGAATTTGCATTATTTAATAAAATCTATATGTTGAAAATATTTATTTACCTTAAGACATATATTTTTCTCTTTGTGTTTCCTATCCTTAATGGATTCTGTCTCAAAATCTTTTAGCTACTCCTGGCTTCCCCAGTGGCTCAGTGGTAAAGAATCCACCTGCAATGCAGGAGATGTGGAAAATGCAGGTTTGATCCCTGGGTCAAGAAGATTCCCTGGAGAAGGAAATGACAACTCACTTTAATATTCTTCCCTGGAAAATCCCATAGACAGAGGAGCCTGGTGGGATGCCGTCCGTGGGGTCACAAAGAGTCCTACATGACTGAGCAACTGAGCACAGCATCACCACCCCCCCAAAAAAAAAATTGTCTACTACCAAAAGAAAGGAGCAAAGAAAAATGTTTAGCATGCAGATTAAGCAATCAATAGTAATAAACTATTGGTGACATCTGCAGTTTTTCACAAGTTAAAACAAAATATTTCAACTTATTTTTATCATTTTTTTCCTGCAACAGTATCAAATAAAATGGTGACAGCGTTTGTATTAAGAACCTTTTGAAAATTGAACAAAGACTGATCTGGTAAATACATTGTCTTCTTCAGTGAGATTATTTACTTCTTTGACAGTTTCACTGTTGATGAGGACATGAGAAATTACTTTTACTGCAGGCTGTATGGTATGTGGAATTTTTATCAGATGGTTGTTATTAAACATTGTTAAAATGAAAAGTGACACAGTCTCCTTTAATGGTCTGAATGTTCAAAAGATTAGCAATCACAAAAGCTTTGAGCATGAACTGAATTTTTATGATTTTCTTCTTGGCTTACTGCCATACTATGAAAGTTTTAGATGATTTTAAGACTACCTGGAAAGGTCCTAATTCCCAACTCTCCTAGGAAGCTCCAAACACTAAGTACTGTCTTTGGCTTCTTCTTGGGAGACTTTCTTTCTTTCTTTGGTCTTTATTGACTGATCTTAACCATCTCAGAAAACACAATTTAGACAACAAATACTTTCAACACAAAATTTAAAAAAAAATGAATGATAAGAGTAAAAGCAATAACTCTATCCTGATGAAAAATCTAGACTGAAGGAAATGCTGTTTTTCAAGTAAACAATAACATATATACTTTATTTACTCAAACTCTATTTCATTAAGACTTTGAGAAACATTCTATTAAGAAAACAAGAAGCATTCATAGATCATTGTTTAAATTGAAAGAGACTATGTAAATAGTTGTATATACCAAAATACTATTACATATACTTTGCAGTCATGTGCAGATATTCAATAATCAATATCTATTTTAGATGGAGATCAATACTTAAATAAGCATATTTGCAACAAAAACAGATTAAGATATAGGATTTTGTGGTAGCAATACAAACACATTTGAAAGAGTGCTGTTCCAAGTAGCTTACACTAAGCCTTTTCAATATCTGGAGCAAAATCTTATGAGAACTAATATTCTTAAGAATCTGTCTTATTCAGATAACTTTCAACTGCACTGATGAAGTGAACGTGGTTTTAATTTCCTAGATTTAGAGTTATGACAGCTATAGTATTTACTGGTTTATTCTTATTCTCAAGTTAAATAATAGTAGTCATATTATTAATTGATGATAGTACTCATTCTGTTGTTCATACAAGTCTACATTTCTTGCACCTAGACACTTCATTAGTAACAAGCCGGTGTCATAAATCCAAATTATACTTGGCAGCTATTCTTCCTGACAGTTAGACTAGATTTGAAATAACATTTTTTTGTCTTTACTAATATCTCTTTACATTTGCATGGCAATAGCAGATGACACCACCCTTATGGCAGAAAATGAAGAAGAACTAAAAAGCCTCTTGATGAAAGTGAAACAGGAGAGTGAAAAAGTTGGCTTAAAGCCCAACATTCAGAAAACGAAGATCATGGCATCTGGTCCCATCACTTCATGGGAAATAGATGGGGAAACAGTGGAAATAGTGTCAGACTTTATTTTTTGGTGATTGCAGCAATGAAATTAAAAGACGCTTACTCCTTGGAAGGAAAGTTATGACCAAACTTGATAGCATATTAAAATGCAGAGACATTACTTTGCCAACAAAGGTCCGTCTAGTCAAGGCTATGGTTTTTCCAGTGGTCATGTATGGATGTAAAAGTTGAACTGTGAAGAAAGCTGAGTGCCAAAGAATTGATGCTTTTGAACTGTGACATTGGATAAGACTCTTGAGAGTCCCTTGGACTGCAAGAAGATCCAGTCAGTCCATTCTGAAGGAGGTCAGTCCTGGGTGTTCTTTGGAAGGACTGATGCTGAAGTTGAAACTCCAATACTTTGGCAACCTCATGTGAAGAGTTGACTCATTGGAAAAGACTCTGATGCTGGGAGGGATTGGGGACAGGAGGAGAAGGGGACGACAGAGGATGAGATGGCTGAATGGCATCACCGACTCGATGGACGTGAGTTTGGGTCATCTCCTGGAGTTGGTGATGGACAGAGAGGCCTGGCTTGCTGCAATTCATGGGGTGGCAAAGAGTCAGACACGACTGATTGACTGAACTGAACTGAACTGATAACTACCAATGTATTTATGTATGCTATTTTTTTCCTTTTGAGTTTATTTCTATTTGTATTGTCTAAATTATCTAAATTGTCTAAATATCTATTTGTATTGTCTAAATGAATCTTACATTCATTCAAGTTTTTCTCTGGTTTATTCTCAACTATCAATTTTAAAATTATAATTGCTCAGAATTATTTCCTAAGTATATTATACTTTTATATTATTTTTCTACTTATTTCATCCATTACAGCGAGGATCAATAATATTTATTGTCCTGACCTAGGAACCGAACCAGGGTCTCCTGCATTGCAGGCGGGCTCTTTACCAACTTAGCGATCAGGGAAGCCCCCCAAATTATATAATTGCTAGTGATTATTACCCAAGTAAATTTGTACAAAGAATATACACATAGCACAAAGTCTTTTTGTAGAGTGATTCTTCACACATTTAAAAAAAAAATGAGCCCATTTTAAAACTCTTCACTTTTTTTTTTTTAAACATTGGGCATACTTAGTCGTGTCAGCCATTTATCGTAGAAGAGCATTTTAAGTATCTGAATCAGCCTGCCTATTAATCTATCAACATGCATTTTGCATATATTTCACACTTAAAATGGAGACTCTAAAACTGAAAAGAAAAACCTATAGGGAATGTATCCTGAATGGAGAATTGGTTGATAGCCCCACCTCTAATTATTTTATTTGTCCATTTCTGTTTTCATTCAGCAAGTTCGTATTGAGTATTCATTGTATGCTAATCACTAAAGTAGGTGTTATGTATAAAGAATAAATGAGAACCAATGATCTTTCTTAAGATTCCCAGGTGACACAGTGGTAAAGAATCTGCCTGCCAATGCAGGAGACAGAGGAGATGTGGGTTCCATCAGGAAGATCCCCTTGAGGAGGAAATGGCAACCCATTCCAATATTCTTGCCTGGAAAATCCCATGGACATAGGAGCCTCGTGGGCTACAGTCTGTGGGGTTGCAAAGAGTCTGACACCACTGAGGACATACACAAACATGCACACACCTCCCTTAAACAGGTCACTGTCTAGAGAAACTCTTCACACAAACCCTACACTCTCACACATGCCAATGAATAGCCTTTGTCCATTGAGGTGTCTCAAAGCCAAAGTTAGAGGAAAGTGCCTTATAAAACAGCAACCTCAACACTGGGCAGCTGAGGTTCAGTGAAGAAAAGGGAAATTTTGAGTTATTTCTGTATAAACTGTTATTAAACCTGGGCTTGGATTCTAAGGTTCCAGGTAATAACCACTTATATGAGATTAAAGATTTCCATGTAAACATGCTTTGGGCTTGGGCTGGTCAGTTGACTAGAACAATTTATTTTGTTTGAATGCTGCATTTCTTATGCTGACCAGGGACAAGGATTATGTTTAGACCCCAGAAAAGAAGGGAATACATATATAATAGGAAGATGTTGGTCTATTATACTTATGGGACCAAAAGCAAAAGGACTGATTATATTTAAGGGTTAGAGATGCATATAAGACATTGTTTAAAATGCTCTTCCCTCTCTATCATAACGTTATCAACACATAGAAAAATTGTGAAAAGCTATGAAATATATATGATTGAAAATCAGCAAAATACCAGAGACTGTTTTATTCTTCCAGTTTCATTTGAGATGTAACTGACATAAAGGATCATATAACGTTAAGGTGTAGAGTATAATGATTTGACATCACTGAATGTTTAATGAACATCTATCTCATACAGATAGTTCAGAGACAATTTAATTAACTATATATGCCCCATATTTGATTGTTTAGTTGTTGGGGAAGCAATAATTAGATGAATATTAATTAAATATAATAAATTATTATTATATAATTATTTTATAAAATTTATCTGTTCAGTTTTCATAGTAACAAAATCTCCTTTTTTGGTATGATAATTATTTTCACAAAATTTGTGTCCAATTAATAATAATATTCTAAGAATTAAAAATGTACTCAAAAGTACAATTTAGATTTTTTAAAAATTAAAATTAAAGTAAGTGTATAATTCAAACATTCCTTTTTAAAAAAATAGTTCTTTTCAAATAGAAAGTTATTTACTAAAATTAAAAGAAAAGAATGCTTAAAATTCCAAAGGATAAAAATATTGTTATTAATTTAAATTTTTGAAAAATAAAGTATCATTAAATTTCCATGTAAAATAAAACTCCTCAAAATGCTCATGGTCAATTTTCATTTTGTTACTGATGTAATGAATTGATATGCTATACATGTATTTCATCTAGGCCTATATATACACATTTACAGTAATAAGAGAGATTGTTTAATATTTCAATATGTTCTTCAACTCTTCTGAATAGCATGTAATTCTGGAATATCTCTTGAACCACAAGTTTAAACAAAAGTAAAGAAAGTATAAAAGGTCTCTCAGTGCTACTGGGAAATGATACTTGGTTTATGCAGGGATCTATTGCATTCATGCTGAGAGGAAGAATTTGACAAGCTAATTAATTTGTCTTTTCTCTTACCTAAATGCTTCTGCTGCTCAAGTCATCTCCACACTGTCACAGCTCATTTTGTAGTGTAGGCAGCATCATGATCCACAAATATTCTCAATACTCAGACATCCATTATTTAAAGGACACATATAACTGATGCAAAAGACACTGCTTATGGAACAGACATTTAGGGTTGTGATCACCCTGTGTAAACCCTGAGGATAGGATCCAAAGTGACAGACGTGCCTGGATGTACTTTATATATTAATTAATAATAAAATTAATTTTCTATGTGTAATGAACTGTAGGTTTTCTAATGAACTGGCTAAGATCAGAGGCCTCTTCTGCCTCAGTTTAAAAGAGATACAGATTGAAGTATACATGTATGTATACCCTAAAAGCACAGAACAAATTAAATATACATGTGTTTTAGATGTAGAAAATTTCAGGATTGTTTCTTGGAAGTGGTAAAATTTGAGTTGAATTTTAAAGGGTGAGTAATTAAGTATCTGGGCTTCCCTGGTGGCTCAGATGGTAAAAAATCTGCCTGCAATGCTGGAGACCTGGGTTTGATCCCTGGGTTGGGAAGATCCCCTGGAGGAGAGCATGGCAACCCACTCCAGTATTCTTGCTTGGAGAATCCCCATGGACAGAGGTGAGCTAGAGTCCATGGGGTCACAAAAAGTTGGACATGACTGAGTGACTGAACACAGCACACCCAGTTAAGTGTCTATAGAACCATACAAGAACCTAGGCATCAGAGCATAGGTGAAATTCTGACTATACAATTAAAAAGGACTTTACAAAATATACTAATAAACTCAGACTTTGATTTTTAGGGTAATAGAAGTTGTTTTATTATTTTTAGTGGTAAAAGAGCAGTTATTTTCAGAAGGATGATTACCAGCATAGAGGATTGGAGCAAAGAAAATCTAGACTCATGAGAAAAGTTAAGCTGCCATTGCAAAAGTTGTGAGGAGAAAAGTAGATGTGAACTAAAGCAATATTAGAAGTGTTGGAGAAGAGGGCAATGCTTGAAACGATACACATATAGGAAGCAATACAAATATATAGCTTTGACTATCTCTTCCATTGATTATCTTTTCAGAGCTACATCAAACTGTTTACTTAGATATCAATATTATAGTAAACTAAACTTTATATTTATTATAGGAGATTTATAGATGTTTTGAGTTGCACTATATACAACTATATAATTACCAAAGTAACTTTCTGAGAGAATATTATGCCTTAGAATATAGATACTCAAAATCAATTATTTAAAGATAGGAAAACAAAACTTCAGTTCACCTTATGCATTTTAAAAACACTCACTCTGAATTATCAGACAAATGAATAGATTAACCCAAGATTCTTCAGACAGTTAACACTGGAGTGGTAGCTAAATTCTGATTACCAGAGCTCTATTCAATTTAATGTTGTATTTTCTCTAAATAGCACCAGCGTTAGAACTATTTTTGTAGTCATAGAGTATTTAATACATTGCATGTATTAGACATGTAAAATATATACAATATTTACCCATTTACCAATATATTAACATGCAATATGTAATATGCAATTTATTCTAAAGTACATTAATCTTGGTAAAATATTACAAAGAAAAACAACATGAGCTAAAGGAATCTATGATAAGCTGAAGTAGCTAAAACCAACCAGATAAGCAGTTCCTATGAGTTAACTGAGACAGTCAGTGAATGAAAACCAGAGAAAAAATTCTAAAGAAACAGAAATATCCTAATACCCAGAGAAGATGCTGTTATAAGGCTGCCAGAGATATGGTTCTTTAAAAAGTATGTTTGTGAAAACAAATGCTGCCTTATAAAGAGGAACATGTATATTTCTCAATACAGTCATAATTTTAAAACACTCACAGTTTTCTTTCACAATTTTCCAGGTCAAAAATATAAAAAAATAATGTAAAACAAAAATAACATCAACTTCTGCTGTTTTTTTAACACCACAGTTAAACTAAAGCTAAGAAGTTTATCCACACCATGCAGATTTATATAACAGTCATAGAATGTGGATATTTTTCAAAACAGATATTGTACCCACAGTCATTTAAATCGAACCAAACATTAATGAGCAAATTTTACGGATGAGCAAGGGATATACAACCTTGGTTTTTGTGATTTTGATAATGAGGATAATAACAACTGTTAGTAAAGCTATTCTAGTGTCCAAGGTTTTATCACTTACTTCAAATACTCCATAGGAGAAGTAAGTTAAGATGAATATATGAGTCAAAAACTGAACGGATAAAACAAAGCCCTGAAAATCAAAGATATGTTTGAAAACTTTGTACTATCAAATATATTTAATACATAATTTCTGGCATTTTTATGAATGGTAGCATTATAACTACTCTATCAGTATACTGTGCTACTGCTGCTAAGTCACCTCAGTCATGCCTGACTCTGTGCCACTCCATAGACGGCAGCCCACCAGGCTCCCCCGCCCCTGGGATTCTCCAGGCAAGAACACTGGAGTGGGTTGCCATTTCCTTCTCCAATGCATGAAAGTGAAAAGTGAAAGTGAAGTCGTTCAGTCGTATCCGACTCTTAGTGACCCCATGGACCGCAGCCTACCAGACTCCTCCAACCACGGGATTTTCCAGGCAAGAGTACTGCAGTGGGGTGCCATTGCCTTCTCCACCAGTATACTCTACAAGTACATAATGTTTTAAGAACTACAAGCGTTAGATGATAAATGACAATCCCTGACTTGCCTTAAAAAGTAGGAAACACCAGCTGAGCTTTATCATGTTAAAAAGAGATCTTTGTGTTCCAAATTTCAATATAAAACTAATATATAAATATAACAATATAGCTATTTGTTATTTTACAAATATATACAATATAAAATTAATATTCTACCTATAAAGGCAGAATAGAGACTCAAAAGGGGATTGTGCGTGCTAAGTCACCTCAGTTGTGTCTGACTCTGTGTAAACCTGTGGACTGTAGCCTACCAAGCTCATCTGTCCATAGGATTCTCCAGGCAAGAATACTGGAGTGGGTAGCTATGCCCTTCTCCAGATCTTTCTAATTCAGAGATTGAACCAGTGTCTGTCTTACATCTCCTGCATTGGCAGGTGTGTTCTTTACATTGGCAGATGGGTTCTTTACACTACATTGACAGTGTTCTTTACCACTATGTTGGCAGCGCCACTTGGGAAGCCCCCTCAAGTGGATTACTAACAAACTAGTTCTTCAGTAGATTTACATTCCTAACTAGTATTGACTTTTTGAATTTATACATGAAAAACTTGTGCTTGTTTATGGCACAAAGACTAATAATAGAAATCATCTTGAAAAAGACACAAATGCCCACCAAGTTAGCAGGTCTTTTTTCATTATGTATGGAATACACTGTGAAAGTTTGTAATTACACCATCAGAACAGAAAGCACCTTAGATACCAACTAGGCCAATTCTCTCATTAATTTAGGCATCTGTGGGCTTGAGAGAGGGCCAGTGTCTTGCTTGAGCTAACAGTACTGATAATAGAGGCCAAGCTAGAATGGGGGTCTTGTATTCCCAGTGTCAACAGTCCCTTTGCAAATGTTTCTTAATGAATTTTCCTGCCTCCAGTCATGCCCACAACCAATCCATTCTCCACACTGCTGCCAGAATGATCCTTCATAAACACAAATCTGACCAGCTTATTCCCCTGCTTAAAAGCTTTTAATCGGCCCTATCACTCACAGGACAAAGTTCAAATTTCTTAGCATCTACTACAAGATTTTGACATCTGCTTGATTTTCTGGCTTCTTCTATCACCAATTCTTAAAATCTAAAGCCTTAGTCATCTGCAAGTACTTCTACAAAATAAATAATGCTTTCTCAAATTCTGTATCCAGAAATTCTGGAATTTCAAATGGCTGTATCTTTATTGTCTCCTTTTATTATCTCACAACAATCTACATAAGCAGGTTTTTATTTTTTATTTTGTAAAAGAGAAGATATTCGTCTAACCTAGAAGTGCACCTGGTCATTGACTTATCTAAAATGACAGCTTTAATCATTTATTCCTTAAGGTTGTCTCCTAGATAACCATGATCAAAAGCAAAAACAAATCCAAGACATAATGACTTATTATTCTAGGAGACAAATTTGGCAAAATCAGCCTCAGCAATTTAATGAATTTATACAGTAGAAATGTAATATTGGAGATTACCAATAATCACATTTTTATCTAATTTTTTTTTAGGCAATGAAAGTGTGAATTATTATTTTATTTATGAGCAAGAATAAAATGCTTAGATAAAGAACTTCAAGTTTATTTTAAGGAACTATGCACAAATTTAGGTTCTATACAAAATTTGATCCCTAAATGAAATCACTGTGTAATCTCTTATTTATCAATTTTTAAAAAATCTAAAAAAAATTTTTGAAAAGCCTTTCTCATAACATTTTACTCATGTTCTTATTGTGAATATTATTTATAAGAATTAAATTAATATATTAAATAAATGTAATATATTTGAAATCTCCTCGGTACACTATCCCTTATTAGTATTATAGTTTCTCTTTTTGCAAGCATTTAGTTATTATAGGAAAAGAAAAGTCATATGTCACCTCAGAGAGGTTATTTTTTTTTTAACAGAATTTAAAACATAAGGATAAATTATCACAAGAAGACAATTAATTTGAATGTGTTATGACCAGAGATAGAGTAAAAACACTATGTTTTAAACAGGAATTTTTATAAAACCAAGTAAATGATATCAATATGAGATGGTTTACATCATTATAAAAATAAAGTAGACAAAATATGTATTAAATATACAAACAATTATATAAGCCTGATAGTCATCTCATGTATTTGTGTGGAAATTTCTTTGTAAACAGTTGTATTTAAGGTTTAGTGATAAAACCTGTGAAAAGTGAAATGCAAAGCACTGATTTTTTCAAAACTTTATAAAGTAAAAAAGTGATAGATATGTGATTTTATTAAGTAACATACTGACATATTTGAAATTAAAGTTATGCTACATATTTTTAAATGGATCTATAAGAATCAAATAGGTTATTTTGCTGACAAAAATAAATGTTTAAAATAATTTTAGACTTGTAAATAAACCAAGTATTATCACTTACAATATATGAGAAGACAGTTTGAAATCTATTTGATAAATATATTAGCTGCATAGAACATGAAAAATGGTGACTCTACGAAGCACCCACAAAACATAATGTCTGTTTTAGTGCACAATATTAATTTATTTGTATTTTATTTACTAATGCAATTATTATCGCAGTTAGTATGGTAAGATTCAGTAGATAAAGAATACATTTATTAAATTCCTAAGTAATCAGGATGAGGTAAATGTGTAAGTACAGATCACATAAACCATGTAATATTGTCATCAAATCAGGGAAATTGTTAATAAAAATATTTCTTCAGTCCCATGATGGAGATTTAACTATTATATAAAAAAGAGTGAAATGAAAAGATGTTTAACATCACAAAGTACTAGAGAAATATAAATCAAAACTACAATGAGGTATCACCTCACACTAGTCAGAATGGCCATCATGAAAAATATCTACAAAAATTAAATGCTGGAGAGGGTGTGGAGAAAGGGAAACCCTTCTGCATTATTGGTAGGAATGTAAACTGGGGCAGCCACTGTGGAGAATAGTATGGAGGTTTCCTTAAAAGACTGAATAAATAAAAATAAATAAATAAAATAAAATAACAACAGCACAAATCTTATTTATAAACATGAAAAAAAAAAAAAAGGAAGAAAGACCGAAAACAGAGCTACCATATGATCTAGCAATCTTGCTCCTGGGCATAAACCCAGGGAAAACCATAATTTGAAAAGATACATGCACCCCAATGTTCATAGCAGATAAGTAAAATGGCCAGGACACAGAAGCAACCTAAACGTCCATCAAGAGAGGATAAAGATGTGGTACATACATACATACAATGTAATATTACTCAGCCATAAAAAGATTGAAGTAATGTCATTTTTACTAAAATGGATGGACCTAGAGATTGTCATACTGAGTGAAAGTGAGAAGAAAGTGAAAGTTGCTCAGTCATGTCCAGCTCTTCGCAACCCCAAGGACTACACTGTGCATGGAATTCTCTATGCCAGAATGCTGGAGTGGGTAGCTGTTCCTTTCTCCAGGGGATTTTCCCAACCCACTTATAGTAAGTAGTAAAGGTTTATTTCATCAGGTTTGCTTTATACTATGAACATCTCCTATTCAAAAATTCTGCCTTTCAATATTATATTTCATATTATTTGGATTCTTCATTGTACATTATTTATATTAACAGGAGTAGGCAATGAAATGCAGTTGAAAAAACACTGAGTCTGAAATCAAAACATGAGACTCTAGTTCTGGTATTTGTAACTTTGGAAAATGCTTTGCTTCTTATTCTGTCATTATTACTTTATTGTAATATGAAACACTTAGGGAAAATTACTACTAAGACCCTTTAGCAATTTCCATTATTGCTTTAGTCTACAATTATTTATTTACAAAATGATTTTTTATACAATTCCTTCTGATAAAGCAGTTATAAACTGTTGATTTAGAGTTGCTTAACTGCTATCAAAATGATTATGAAGACCCTTGCCTTCAAATGTTTTTAGCAGTCACTTATGATGGCATATTAATATAAATGCAAAGGGAAATATAATGGTTAATAAAAGATATTAACAAAAAGCCTTTCAATTTGCAAAACCCAACTTATAAAAATATTAGTGCTTTCAGTATATAAAAGCAAAATGTTATTTTTAAAATGCCCATTATTCCTTTAATGAGAAGACAAGCTTTTTCTAATAAAAGTTTAATGTCTTAAATGTTTTAGTATATTTCTAAAATGTCACAATTTTTATATCATTGAAATGAAATAAAATGCACATACATTTGAAGAAAATATATATACAATTTGGACATTTATAAATATATTATCTAAACAACATCTTTCTTTTAATACCTTACTATAGTAAAAAAAATATGACTTTTAAGGTAATCCAGTCAAGTTTTTACTTGCCAGCTTGTGTATGAACTATACATGAGCTCATGATGAACTATATTTACTACAGCATGCTTGTATTACTCTCAGTTCCTCTGTGTTCTTTTCTATAAAAATGAGACAATAAACTCATTTCTGATTTTTTTTGTTTACTAGAAATTGCAAGGAAAGAATTATTTGGCCCATTCCCATTCTCACCTCTGTTATTTTGGTGAAAACCACAGCCATTTGTGTACTATACAGTACCTACTATCTCCAATTCTAATCTCTCTTTCTTTTCTTCTAATTAACTTTGTAGATTAGTACCAATTTATTGTCTCACAAAACAGGTTAGATTTGGTCATGTTTTGATGAAATATTAATGCCTCTCCACCATCAGAAAAAAAAAAGAAAAGAAATTTTACCCTGTGAGTTTATATCCTCTACAATCTAAACTTATTTCACTGTTAGTTAACTTAGGTCACTATGAGATACAGTAAAAATGAACTGTTTATTGTACCAAAACTCTTCTTCAGTTTATGTTCACATCTTTTTTCTTACTCAAACAACTTCTGTTAGCTTTTCTGGCATATTCATAAAGACTTGTCTCAAAAAGTCCAATTTTGATATAAAGCCTTTCCATTTCAAATAACAAATGAGTAATCCATTACTCATGTATGGATGTGAGAGTTGTACCATAAAGAAGGCTGAACATGAAGAAATGATGCTTCTGAACTGTGGAGAGTCCTTTGGACTGCAAGGAGATCAAACCAGTCAATCCTAAAGGAAATCAACCCTGAATATTCATTAGAAGGACTTGATACTGAAACTCAGGCTTGAATACTTTGGCTACCTGATGTGAAAAGCTGACTCATTAGTAAAGATCCTGATGCTGGGAAAGATTGAAGGCAGGAGGAGAAGGGGATGACAGAGGATGAGATGGTTGGATGGCATCACTAACTCAATGGACATGAGTTTGAGCAAGCTCCAGGAGATGGTGAAGGACAGGGAAACCTGCCATGCTGCAGTCCATGGTTTCACAAAGAGTAGTACGTGACTGAGTGACTGAACAAC
>NW_011494923.1:3899210-3901883 GCF_000754665.1 Bison bison bison | reverse complement strand
AAAAAATGATTATAATTCTTAAGCAAGAATAAGTCACATTAAATTTAAACACTAAGAATTATAACCTTAATTGATAATGGCCTTTTTTTTTTTGCCACAAAGCTTTGGTTTTTTATTCCCTCAATGTCTCCTGTCCACAAAATAATTTATCAGATAAAAATATAGAGATTTACATATCAAAATGGTGAACTAAATCCATGGTGAAATCTATATCTTCTATCATAAATACCTAAAAAAAGTTAGGGGAAAATATATATGTAGATAACATTAGAAAACCAAGACAGAAAAACCCAATATATTAATAAAAGAAATAAGAGTAAAAGGGAACCTATAATAATGAGAAAAATGAATCTCTAAAGAATGGTGTAGAATTAAAATGGAACTAAAAATGTAGGTGTGTGAGACATTGGAATCTGACCGCTAAGCAGAACCAAAGTCCAAAGCAATGTCAACTAAATGAATAAATATTTGGAAATCAGTTCAGTTCAGTTCAGTCGCTCAGTCATGTCCAACTCCTTGCATCCCCATGAATCACAGCACACCAGGCCTCCCTGTCTATCACGAACTCCCAGAGTTTACGCAAACTCATGTCCATCAAGTTGGTGATGCCATCCAGCCATCTCATCCTCTGTCATTGCCTTCTGCTCCTGCCCCCAATCCCTCCCAGCATCAGAGTCTTTTCCAATGAGTCAACTCTTCGCTTGAGGTGGCCAAAGTACTGGAGTTTCAGCTTTAGCATCAGTCCTTCCAATGAACACCCAGGACTGATCTCCTTTAGAATGGACTGGTTGGACACATCTCCACAAAGGAATGAAAGCTCAAATGGCTTTATTATTCAACCCAAGTTTACAATCAGAGCTGCCTAAGTAATGGGGCTAAAAATTTGAGAAATACCACTCATGATAAAGGGGCTTGTGTTTCTTTTGCAAAAGATATGTGCCAGAAAACACAGCAACAATGGTTCAATGTGGTAGTGAGACTTTTTTTTTTTAATTTGTGGGAAGTCATCTCCATTGGTCTTTATATATTTCTTTTCTTTTCAATGTGATTTCTTCTTCTCTGAGTCATTTTATATATATATATATATATAAATATATATATATATATATAAAATTGTTTATGAAATTTGTTTATAAAAATTTCATGCTGAAAAGATCCTTCAGAGTGCAAAAGTCACAATATAAGACAGAGAAAAAAAAATATATTTGAAATAAAAGCGGTCACTATATGTGGATGCAAGTCTTAGTCTTTATAAAATAACTAGAACAAAAGATACAAAGGTAGATATTGAGATATAAGTAAAAAGAGAGAGAGAAGGAGAAAAGATTCCATTATAACCCAGAATTTGAAGGCTAAATATTATCAGCACGGTAAGGTATGGAAAGGAGGGAAACCAAGGACTGCAAAAGTAAACAAGGTTTTCTCTTATTATAGGAGTTAATGGGATTCTGGACAGGCTACCTTAAAATATGGCATCTTGGCATATTAAGTATTTTAAACTGTAAGAGTTCGTATAAAATTATAAAAAGAAAAGATAATTAGTATACAGAAAACAGCAATAAATTCATAAGGTAAATTTTTCTGCAATTCTCTCTTGATTATTGATAGATGAATAGATTAAATATTAGCAACAGTGTAGTTGAAATAAAAAACACAATGAACAAGTTTGCCCTTTATATATAAAGGGATTTTTTCATCCATAATTTAGATAGTATATTCTTATGTGTAGAGAAATAATATAAAGTTTTCATAAATTATGCCAAAAAGAAATATCAAAATATTTCTAAATCAGTGTCATAAATATCATGTCTGAGAATTATAAAGTCAGAAATTAAAAACAAGTTAAAAAACTCTACTTCTTTGAAATGAAGTTACACATATGCTCAAAGACTGATATTGATATATATTTCATGGTTTAGGATAAACCATAATGAAAAAATTTAAATGACAAACTGAATGATTATAAAAATACAAAGGGAAATATCAGGGAAGAAATAGAGGTTATAAAAAGAACTAATGAATATAAAGAACTGAATTTTATATATCTTATGTAAGATATTTTATATTTCATATAAAATACTATAATATTTTATATTTTAATATTTGGATTTTACTCACTTCCATCTTATGCAAACATATATGAAAGAGCCACATTTTTGGCAAATGAAAACTTTTAATATTTTACTAATGAACATGCTATAACCTAAAAATTGTAATAAGCCTCACTGAACAGACTCAATTGTAGAGAAGCGATGACAGTATATTAAATCTTTGAACTTGAGGATAGATCAATAGCTTTTTCCCAAACTGAACATCTAAAAGATCACAGACAAACATCTAAGTCTACAGTTTTAAGTTCAGCAACCTCCAAAAAGGACAGAACCAAAGAATTCTACTCTAAGACACACTATAATTAATTTCTGAAAGCTAAAAATAAATAAAGCATTTAAAGGACTCACAGAGAAATGAAATATTACTTACAGGGAAAGAGCAATTTTAAAGAAAATGAATTTCTCATCTGAAACCATGGAGGCCAAAAACCAGCATGGCATTTTTCAGTGCTGAAAGAAAAAATTGCCAACTATGAATTCGGTATCTATTTAAATCGGAGAAGGCAATGGCACCCCACTCCAGTACTCTTGCCTGGAGAATCCTGTGGATGGAGGAGTCTGG
>NW_011494923.1:3898369-3899110 GCF_000754665.1 Bison bison bison | reverse complement strand
AAGGGAATTTGGTGTTACCAAAGTTATTCTTAAAGATTAGCTAAAGAAGTTTCTCTAAAAAGAAAGAAAATGAAAACAGAAGAGGACTGGTAATTCATAAAAGAGAACACTAGAGAAAGTAAAAAGTAGGGGAATGTGATAAATAATGTCACTTCTCATGAACATGTGCTGTAGTTAGTCTCTCAGTCCTGTCCTGGCCTAGGAGAGTCTCCAGGCAAGAATACTGGAGTGGGTTTCTATACCCTCCTCCAGGGAATCTTCCCACTCCAGAGATCCAATCCAGGTCTCCCACATTGTAGGCAGATTCTTTACGGTCTGAGCCACCAGTGGTGAAAACTATAATTGATGGTTGAAACAAATATAATAGTACCATGTGAAGCGATGCTCAATATATATAGGGAAAATATATTTAAAAATACATTTTTAAGTGTAAAATGGTATAAGATGATATAAATTTGTATCATATAGTCAGCAGTTCCAGCATATTTTTTTTTAAATACATTTTTTCCCCACTACATTAAACTACTGCTTTCCATATATTAGCTTGTATACATGAAAATCTAATCAGGTTTCTCTATTCCTTGACTCTGAGTTACACTAAAATTATGGGTTTTGAGTGTGCACTGATATGTGGCAGTCTTTCATTATTGCTGCTTTTGTAGTTATTTTCTATGGTATTTGCCCTTTGTTTGAAGTTTAAATTTTACTTTGATAGTGAAGTCACTCAGTCATGTCCGACCC
>NW_011494923.1:3897053-3898269 GCF_000754665.1 Bison bison bison | reverse complement strand
ATGGTTGGATGGCATCACTAACTCAATGGACATGAGTTTGAGCAAGCTCCAGGAGATGGTGAAGGACAGTGAAACCTGCCATGCTGCAGTCCATGGTTTCACAAAGAGTAGTACGTGACTGAGTGACTGAACAACCACAATCCATTACTCTATAATATTTTCTGCACACAAATTGCAAAGTAGAACCTTCTCCAATTCTGATCATTTACTAAGAGAACTTAACACTTGTTCTAAATTAGAAGACAAGAGAAAAAGTTTAATTTCATATTTTTTTTTATGCTGCTCAGTTGTTCAGTCATGTCTGACTCTTTACAACCCCATGGACTATAGTCCACCAGGCTCCTCTACTAGGGGGATTATCCTACCAAGAATACTGGAGTGGGTTGCCATTTCCTCTTCCAGGGGGTCTTCCTGACCCAGGGATTGAACCTGTGCTTCCTGCGGCTTCTTCACTGGCCACTGGATTCTTTACCACTGACCCACATGGTATATTGGTCTTAATCTGAATGGCATTTATTAATATCAAGAAAAAACAGTGGCTAGAAAATGCATACCATATATGTAACCAAAAAAAAAAAAAAAAAAAAGACTTTCCCATGGTAGGACTTTTTATAGATGCTATGTTAGTTATCTAAATATGAATCATGTTGCAATATTTATAAACCCCTTTGAACAAATATTTATAGAATGTAATCTTATATGTCAAATAATTTCTATTATTAATAACCTTTCTAGTAGAAATCTCAAATACTTAGTTTACGTTCTTTTTCACTTCCTGAGAAAGTTTATAATAAAATTATCAAAAACCTCTAAACAAGACTGTAAAATATGCATAAATAAGATCTCTGGTTCTTTACTCTGTAAACAGTAACTGAGTACATTTTCCAAAGTCATTGTTGATTTGATATTCATTCAAATTCTTAGTTCTTGGGTACAAAGATAATTGTATATGATGTAAAGAATTGTCTGCTGAAGAATTGTCTGAAGATGATGTAAAGAATTGTCTGCTCCACTGCACCCCCTCCCCCAAGTTTCTGTGTCTTAATTTCTTGACTCTGAGTTTTGGAAATAATAGTTCTAACACCCTAAAAAATGATTATAATTCTTAAGCAAGAATAAGTCACATTAAATTTAAACACTAAGAATTATAACCTTAATTGATAATGGCCTTTTTTTTTTTTTTTTTGCCACAAAGCTTTGGTTTTTTATTCCCTCA
>NW_011494923.1:3895330-3896953 GCF_000754665.1 Bison bison bison | reverse complement strand
AGCCCCAAGCATCCAGTATCGTGCATCGAACCTGGACTGGCGACTCGTTTCATACATGATATTATACATGTTTCAATGCCATTCTCCCAAATCTCCCCACCCTCTCCCTCTCCCACAGAGTCCATAAGACTGAAAACAGCTTTCTCTATACTCATTTTGGTTCTCTAGCTGGGGTCTTAATAAATTAGACTCACAAAAGATAGATTAACAAGAGAAAAAACAAACACTTTTATTAACATGTGCATCATACACACACATGGGAGCACTCAGAAATGAGTAATTATTCAAAGGGATGGTTAGAACTTGGGCTTACATAACATCTTAACAATACAATACATTTTTAAAGAAACAAAAAGAGAAAGAACTTTGAGCATCTAGTTGTCAGCAAATTGTTGAAAGGTAAATATAAAGCAAATATATTGGGCATACTTCATAAGCAAATACTAATGGAAGATAGGGCTAATTTTTTATGTAGATTCCTCTGGTGTGGTCTCTGAACTGATAAAAGTCCAGAGGTATTTCTGGTGATTAACTTCTGTCCTTCCAGTTTGAAGGGCTTCCCTGATAGCTCGGGCTAAAGAATCCCCCTGCGAGAGCCCAGTTGGATTCCTGGATCAGGAAGATCTGCTGGAGAAGGGATAGGCTACCCACTCCAGTATTCTAGGGTTTCCCTTGTGGCTCAGCTGGAAAAGAATTTGCCTTCATTGCAAGAGACTTGGGTTCGATCCTTGTATTGGGAAGATCCCCTGGAGAAAGGAAAGGCTACCCACTCCAGTATTCTGGCCTGGAGAATTCCTGGACTGTATAGGCCATGGGGTCACAAAGAATCTCACAGGACTGAGCAACTGTCACTTCTTTCAATCTTTCCTGTTTGAGGAGGGAAGGATAGGCACCATTACAAATGTATGTCTTACTTTTCGGCAACTGGTAAAGGCAGAGACTTTTTCTGTATCTATTTCTTCTCAATTGATTTTAGCTCAAAATAATCCAATACCACAGTAGCATATTATATGGGGGTGGAATATTCTACTATCCTTAAAAATATATAAGCTCTTTATGACATATTGTACTCTCTATCATATACAACTTTAGGAAAAAATCTAGAACATTTATTAGCAGCACTGTAGAAAAGGTATTTCTGAGCACAAAATAATAAATATTCTCTAAATGTTTTCCCTAACAAGAAATGGCATTACTGAAATATATATATATATATATACACGCGCACACACACACACACACACACCCCTTAAAGATGGGGAATATTATTTCCTGAACACCTGAAAGCAGAGCTAGAAAAATAAATTCATTATGATTTATTTACTTTTTAAAAGAAAGTTAATAAAATCCATCCATATATTTCTATTTTTTGTTTATAAATGCCTAGGATTGGATTTTGCATTATTTTTATCCCAACACACCTTGTGTTTCTTCTAGTATTATACATTGCAAGATGAATATAAGATATAAACCATGGTGATATTTATTTTATAATTATCATAATCACAGCAAACAAGTTTTTCTTTACTTATGCCAGTCCAGGTTCGATGCACTATACTGGATGCTTGGGGCTAGTGCACTGGGACAACCCAGAGGGATGGTATGGGGAGGGAGGAGGGAGGA
>NW_011494923.1:3893645-3895230 GCF_000754665.1 Bison bison bison | reverse complement strand
CACTTCTCATGAACATGTGCTGTACTTAGTCGCTCAGTCCTGTCCTGGCCTAGGAGAGTCTCCAGGCAAGAATACTGGAGTGGGTTTCTATACCCTCCTCCAGGGAATCTTCCCACTCCAGAGATCCAATCCAGGTCTCCCACATTGTAGGCAGATTCTTTACTGTCTGAGCCACCAGTGGTGAAAACTATAATTGATGGTTGAAACAAATATAATAGTACCATGTGAAGCGATGCTCAATATATATAGGGAAAATATATTTAAAAATACATTTTTAAGTGTAAAACGGTATAAGATGATATAAATTTGTATCATATAGTCAGCAGTTCCAGCATATTTTTTTTTAAATACATTTTTTCCCTACTACATTAAACTACTGCTTTCCATATATTAGCTTGTATACATGAAAATCTAATCAGGTTTCTCTATTCCTTGACTCTGAGTTACACTAAAATTATGGGATTTGAGTGTGCACTGATATGTGGCAGTCTTTCATTATTGCTGCTTTTGTAGTTATTTTCTATGGTATTTGCCCTTTGTTTGAAGTTTAAATTTTACTTTGATAGTGAAGTCCCTCAGTCATGTCCGACCCTTTGTGACCCAGTGGATTGTAGCCTGCCAGGCTCCTCTGTCCATAGGATTTTCCAGGCAAGAATACTGGAATGGATTGCCATTTCCTTCTCCAGGGGATCTTCACAACCCAGGGATTGAACCAGGGTCTGCCACATTGAGGCAGATTTTTTTACCATCTAAGCCATCAAGGAAATCCAAAATTTTACTTTCTTCTAGTTTAAAAAAGAAAAAAATTCAGGTTGTGATAGAATTGGCATTAAATGCTCATGTTAGTATAGGGGAAATCAAATATATATTATGTTACCTCTTTTCATCTAGAGCATTTTACATATTTCAGTTTATTCTTTAAATGATTTAAAGTAAATGTATCCTGGTCATCGAAAAAGGCAATGGCAACCCACTCCAGTACTCTTGCCTGGAAAATCACATGGATGGAGGAGCCTGCTAGGCTGCAGTCCATGGGGTGGCTAAGAGTCGAGCAACTACTGAGCGACTTCACTTTCACTTTTACTTTTCACTTACATGTATTGGAGGAGGAAATGGCAACCCACTCCAGTATTCTTACCTGGAGAATCCCAGGGACAGAGGAGTCTAGTGGGCTGCCGTCTACGGGGTCGCACAGAGTCGGACATGACAGAAGCGACTTAGCAGCAGCAGCAGCAGCATCCTGGTTATAGACTCTATAACCATATTTTGGTAATACAATATTTTGTCAAAATAGAAAATTGTATGAAGTGTGGTGTCACTTAATGAACTGAGTAATGTAGAAGAAATGGAAAATTTGTCCCATTATGAGAAATAAAGCGTGTCTGATATAATAGAAATGGTAGATGACACGAGTGGAATTGATGGCTCTGTTTCCAAATGTTTTAAATAATAAAATATCATTTTGGCAAGTTAAATGATTTAACATGAATTAATGTAATCTTTGCACATAAATCAAAGGTTTAATTAATTGGGATGGAGGACATTTTGTTTGACAGCTGTTTGTATAAAATGTGAGAATTTTAAT
>NW_011494923.1:3892917-3893389 GCF_000754665.1 Bison bison bison | reverse complement strand
GCTAGTGCACTGGGACGACCCAGAGGGATGGTATGGGGAGGGAGGAGGGAGGAGGGTTCAGGATGGGGAACACATGTATACCTGTGGCAGATTCATTTTGATATTTGGCAAAACTAATACAATTATGTAAAGTTTAAAAATAAAATAAAATTTTAAAAAATTTAATTAATGACCTTAGTAAGGCTAGGTTTGATACTAAATTTTTCTAATTTAATGGCTTAAAGCCATTTTGTGGAATGAAGGCATTCATCCTATAATTAAAACACTGATTTGTAGCAACTATAATGGAACAGTTAATTCAGATCAGCTCAGTTCAGTCTCTCAGTCATGTCTGACTCTTTGTGACCCCATGAACTGCAACACTCCAGGCCTTCTTGTCCATCACCAACTCCTTGACTTCACCCAAACTCGTGTCCATTGAGTCGGTGATGCCATCCAACAATCTCATCTTCTGTTGTCCCCTTCTCCTCCT
>NW_011494923.1:3890296-3892123 GCF_000754665.1 Bison bison bison | reverse complement strand
AAGACTCTTGAGAGTCCCTTGGACTGCAAGGAGATCCAACCAGTCCATTCTGAAGGAGATCAGCCCTGGGATTTCTTTGGAAGGAATGATTCTCAAGCTGAAACTCCAGTACTTTGGCCACCTCATGTGAAGAGTTGACTCATTGGAAAAGACTCTGATGCTGGGAGGGATTGGGGGCAGGAGGAGAAGGGGACGACAGAGGATGAGATGGCTGGATGGCATCACTGACTTGGTGGACATGAGTCTGAGTGAACTCCAGGAGTTGGTGATGGACAGGGAGGTCTGGTGTGCTGCGATTCATGGGGTCACAAAGAGTCAGACATGACTGAGCGACTGATCTGATCTGTTCTGCCTTCTCTTATTCAATTCTCCATAAGGGCACTAAAATAGCCACAGGCAGGATTTAGCATCTGAGTCAAAGGTCAAAGAGATATGCAGTGAATATCTTTCCAAAGCTGTTGTTCAAATTAGTCTACCTCATGGCTAAGCAGAGTGCTTTAAATGGCATCATCCTGAAATCTAAATTTTGGTACTATAGGCATAAGTTCAATATAACCAGAGAAGAAACCTGTTTAAGGTATTTGAGATAATACTTTATGTCTTATCAGTTCATTTCAGTTCAGTCGCTCAGTCGTGTTCGACTCTTTTCGACCCCTTGGATCACAGCACACCAGGCCTCCCTGTCCATCACCAACTCCCAGAGTTCACTCAGACTCACTTCCATAGAATCAGTGATGCCATCCAGCCATCTCATCCTCTGTCGTCCCCTTCTTCTCCTGCCCCCAATCCCTCCCAGCATCAGAGTCTTTTCCAATGAGTCAACTCTTCGCATGAGGTGGCCAAAGTACTGGAGTTTCAGCTTTAGCATCATTCCTTCCAAAGAAATCCCAGAGCTGATCTCCTTCAGAATGGACTTGTTGGATCTCCTTGCAGTCCAAGGGACTCTCAAGAGTCTTCTCCAACACCACAGTTCAAAAGCATCAATTCTTCGGCGCTCAGCCTTCTTCACAGTCCAACTCTCACATCCATACATGACCACAGGAAAAACCATAGCCTTGACTAGATGAACCTTTGTTGGCAAAGTAATGTCTCTACTTTTGAATATGCTATCTAGGTTGGTCTTATAGAAGATGCTAAATTGTAGAATTAAAAAAAAAATTAATACCCATCCCTTCCACTTTTAATGATCTTTTCATTAAAGATTTTAAAGTGTTTTCAAACCAAAGAGAGAAAAGTATCATGTGTGAAGTTATCAGGATTTCATAGATCTGTAGCATTGTTAATTTATCTTTTGTTTTACATTTCTCATCAGGCAGAGAATTTTAAAATGCAATTTTAGGAAAAAGAATTCATGTATACCAACATATACATTCATCTCAGGGGTTTTGTTTATGTGTGTGTGTGTCTGTGTGAATGTATTTTCTGGATGGTCCCACTGAGTTCAATAATTCATAAGTTTTGTTATAGCATTCCTAATGAATTCAAAGGGCCAGGAACTTATTCATAATAGTTTAGTTAAATGCATATATGTGAGCTGGGTTAGTCCAAAAGCAATTCAGTAAGCCACAACATGGAGAAGGAAATGCCAACCCATTCCAGTATTCTTGCCTAGAAAATTCCGTGGACAGAGGAGCCTGGTGGGCTGCTGTCCATGGGGCCACACAGAGTCAGACACGACTAAGGCGACTTAGCATGCATGCATGCATTGGAGAAGGAAATGGCAACCCACTCCAGTATTCTTGCCTGGAGAATCCCAGGGACGGAGGAGCCTGTTGGGCTGCCATCTATGGGGTCTCCAGAGTCGGACACGACTGAAGCAACTTAGCA
>NW_011494923.1:3888573-3890196 GCF_000754665.1 Bison bison bison | reverse complement strand
ATATATATATATATAGTTAACAGTAACTGAAATATACAAGTGCCATGTTGGCATTTTAAAATTTAAACATTAGAGACTGTGTTATAATAATGAAGTAAGGAAAACATTGCTAGCAATATATTTTATCCTTGTGAAACAGTCCAGAGAATTTCAAATTTTAAAATGTTTTACCTTCATTGCAAAGATTTTTAACCTAAAAAAATAGAAATAGTTATTATCAGTTGCATTTCATTATATTTCAGCCAATGAAGTCACAAACTTAGACATATTTAAATATCACACTTGAAATCACTTTAAATTAGATATTTTGCTACGTTCATGCAATAGATTATTTGTTTTTCTTTTAAAACTTGAAATTTTATTATTTTTTAAAATTTATACTGTACCTTGTTGCACAAAGTAATTTAAACTCCAAGGTCAATTCTTAACACAGAGTGTTGCAATATCAAATATATAAAACCAAACAAATTTTTAAAATTATGCTATAAATTCTATTCTTAGGTCTCTCTTTTTAGTTTAACTTACACTTCTACAAAATGTTCTGGGGGAAGGAAAAAATCAAATAGAAGCTGACATGAGGGAAATATCTCAATGTGTCATAAAAATAAAGCATATTTAGCATTAGTGAGAGAAGATACACCTATTTATAGATACCTACAATTATTTAACAGGGAAAATAGATGATCAGCATTGGCTTATGAACTTTTCTAAAGAGAAAGTACTTTCTTTAGTAACTAAGGTTTTTCTGTCAAATTACTATACCAGTGTAACTCAATCTGCTTTAAAAATTCATTTCCCATTTCTCCAATGTTTCTCTAATTTTAAGCAGGTGATTTTCCAATCTTATGGAATAGCAGATAATTTGAGGCATGGCTAACATGCACACATAAACATTTCATAAGAATTGAACATGTAAATAGAAGTGATTTCTTCACAGAGAACTTACAGTTTTAGAGAATAAGTACAGCTGGTGGTTGGGGAAGAGAAGAAATAAGAACAATCTAAATTCTAAAATATGCATCATCGATAAAGGACAGAAATTGTATGGACCTAACAGAAGCAGAAGATATTAAGAAGAGATGGCAAGAATACACAGAAGAACTGTACAAAAAAGATCTTCACGACCCAGATAATCACGATGGTATGATCACTGACCTAGAGCCAGACATCCTGGAATGTGAAGTCAAGTGGACCTTAGAAAGCATCACTATGAACAAAGCTAGTGGAGGTGATGGAATTCCAGTTGAGCTATTCCAAATCCTGAAAGATGATGCTGTGAAAGTGCTGCACTCAACATGCCAGCAAATTTGGAAAACTCAGCAGCGGCCACAGGACTGAAAAAGGGCAGTTTTCATTCCAACCCGAAAGAAAGGTAATGCCAAAGAATGCTCAAACTACCCCACAATTGCACTCATCTCACACGCTAGTAAAGTGATGCTCAAAATTCTCCAAGCCAGGCTTCAGCAATATGTGAACGGTGAACTTCCTGATGTTCAAGCTGGTTTTAGAAAAGGCAGAGGAACCAGAGATCAAATTGCCAACATTGGTTGGATCACAGAAAAAGCAAGAGAATTACAGAAAAACATCTATTTCTGCTCTATTGACTATGCCAAAGCTTTTGAC
>NW_011494923.1:3886259-3888473 GCF_000754665.1 Bison bison bison | reverse complement strand
GTTTCTCATGATGTATTCTGCATATAAGTTAAATAAGCAGGGTGCCAATATATAGCCTTGACGTACTCCTTTTCCTATTTGGAACCAGTCTGTTGTTCCATGTCCAGTTCTAACTGTTGCTTCCTGACCTTCATAAAGATTTCTCAAGAGGCAGATCAGGTGGTCTGGTATTCCCATCTGTCTCAAAATTTTCCACAGTTTATTGTGATGCACACAGTCAAAGGCTTTGGCATAGTCTATAAAGCAGAAATAGATGTTTCTCTGGAACTCTCTTGCTTTTTCCATGATTCAGTGGATGTTGGCAATTTGATCTCTGGTTCCTCTGCCTTAAGACCTATAAGTTTCAGATTATTACAGACTTCAAGGTAAATGAACTACCCTATAAAAGACAAAGATTAATAAAATATAAATATCAGCTTATCTTTATACATTATGCCTTTTATTACACAGTATTTGATATGCATTTTAGTACACAGTATTTGATATCAAACAATTCAAGTATGAAGATCAGCAAAGTTCTTTGAGCTGTTTAACTGATTAATCTGTTAATATTTACAGAAATGTTTGTATATTTTATATATAGTAGAAAAATTACATATGTGCATATCTAGTAACTATATACATATGTAATTTTTCTGCTATATATTTCTGTAAATATTAACAGGTTAATATCAGTTAAACAGCTCAAAGAATTTTGCTGATCTTCATACTTATAATTGTTTGATATCAAATACTGTGTACTAAAATGCATACTGTATAAAGATAAGCTGATATTTATATTTTATTAATCTTTGTCTTTTATAGGGTAGTTCATTTACCTTGAAGTCTGTAGTAATCTGAAACTTATAGGTCTTAAAAGTCCCATTTTGTGCTTTTATTTATAGAACACATAATAATACATGATAAAACTTGTATGCTTTAACTGTAATTTGTGATGCTTATAATCAAGTGAAATTTAATGTGGATCATTACTTTTTATAAATCTTGTACATTAGCTAAAAGTCATAATATTCCAATTACTTTTCATATTTATCTTGTCTGAATTTAAACTATTTTTAAATTATATATTTTTATGTAACCAGTGTCTCAACATAGATTTTAATCATTCTAATCATGTGTAAAATTTTTAAAAATGTATAGACATAATGATCTGTGAAATTCATATTTCAACACTCTATTTTCTTTGTTTCTCATTATTATCTATAGTAAACAATCATTTAAGAATAAAAATGCCTTCTCACTGTATCCATAAGACAAACCCACATATAAGAAAAAAATACAAAAAATACATATTAGTGAAATTATCAACTACCTGAACATTTTTAGATACCCATAAAAAGACATTATGTTGTATATTAATAATAATAAGCTATTGGTGTTAGTATAATACAAAAAGATTTTTAAATAAAGGTCAAGAAAGGCTATTTCATATTGCTTTCACTTCCATTTATAGGGAAGCCTCCTTTGAAATCTTAGTTCAGTTCAGTTCAGTTCAGTCGTTCAATCATGTTCCATTCTTTGCGATCCCATGGACAGCAGCCCACCAGGCTCCCCTTTCCAGGTGATGTCACCAACTGGTGGAGTGTACTCAAACTCATGTCCATCGAGTCAGTGATGCCATCTAACCATTTCATCCTCTGTTGTCCCCTTCGACTCCACCCTTCAATCATTCCCAGGTTCAAAAGGGAAAAGTGAAGTCGCTCAGCCATGTCCGACTCTTTGCGACCTAATGGACTGTAGACTACCAGGCTCCTCCTTCCATGGAATATTCCAGGCAAGAATACTGGAGTGGGTTGCCAATTCCTTCTTTAGGAGATCTTCCTGACCCAATATTTCCCAGCATCAGGTCTTTTCAAATGAGTCAGTTCTTGGCATCATGTGGCCAAATTATTGGAGTTTCAACTTCAGCATCAGTCCTTCCAATGAATACTCAGGACTGATTTCCTTTAGGATTGACTGGTTGGAACTCCTTGCAGCCCAAGGGACTCTCAAGAGTCCTCTCCAACATCACAGTTCAAAAGCATCAACTCTTTGGTGGTCAGCTTTAAGTCCAACTCTCACATCCACACATGACTACTGGAAAAACCATAGCCTTGACTAGAATGACGTTTGTTGACAAAATAATGTCTCTGCTTTTTAATATGCTGTCTAGGTTGATCATAGCTTTTCTTCAAAGGAACAATCGTGGCTACAGTTACCATCCACAGTGATTTT
>NW_011494923.1:3882462-3886159 GCF_000754665.1 Bison bison bison | reverse complement strand
AAGCCACAACAAGCAGCACTTGAAATCATCTTATAGTCTAGCTCAGGAACAAAAGCAGAAAACTGAACTTCTCATGAATCAGATGTTTGGGGATTATTATAATAGAATTTCTTCATTAATGGAATTTAACCACTTTTTGGTTCTTGCTTCTATTCATTTCTTCCCTTCTTGAAATCTTTTCCTTTTGCTTCTGTTTCACATACCTTGTATACTCCCGTAGCATTTTCTAAATAATGATATATCAGTTTAAATTTTGGTTACTCAAATCCTATGATCTAATATATTTTCTTAATCTGTCTGCTAAGCATTTAGTAATTACGTTTCTCTTATTATTTGGTAATATAATGTTCTGCAAAGTGAGACTTAAAACAAACTGGAAATAAACATTTCACACTGTGCCTTCTAGTAATCTGGCAAGCCTATTGAATGGTATCCCTACCTCAGATATCTACTATTGGTCCAGTTATTTACAGATGAGATATAGAAGTGGAAAATTTACATGCAAATTTGGCTTCTAAGGTTACCCATCAGTAGGAACTACAGACAGACACATTTTTTATTATAAGGCATTGGATTATGACACGCTAGGTAATTATCCTATATGTACTTTCTGAAATTAGGAGCTTAAAACTCTTGTTCTCTCACTGAACAAATTAAAAAAGACAAATACTGTCTGCATTGACTTTCTTTTACAAGGGGTTATAGATATTTGAAAATAAATTTGCCAACACTTAAGCCATTTGCTAAGATTTATCAAAGAAGAGCCTTGGCCTACTCTGCTTTCTATCAATGAGAAGGAGTTAAAAAGAGGTTGTTGTATAAAAGATTAAGGATGGGCTTCTCTGACTTATGGAGAAGGAGAACACTGAGATAGTGGTTCTTAGCCAAAAATAAAACAAAAGAAATGTATCCACAACTACTAATGAAAAGTACCTGAAGACTCACAATTCACCTTGTAAGATTTCAGTTATCATAAAGAGAGAAAAAAATTCTTTTTGAGAGAAAGGAACTTGGATCAGCATTAAAATATCATAAGATAAAATGTACATTCTTTATATTTAAAAAAAATAGACTATATAAATGTCATGTAGGAAGTTAGGCACAAACAACAAGGGGGAGGGGTGACCTGGCCAAAAAAGATTCAAGCCGATCTCTAAACCCCACTCCAGACATACCCCAGTATGGCCCAGGAGAGCTTATAGATATGCTACAAAGTAACCACAGAGACTTTTTCAACTCCAGTATGTGCCCTAGGCACACAGTGGATAGAACTAACTATAGGGGCTTCTTCAACTCTGTAACATGTGTCCTTGATCAACAGCTGTGTCCTCCAGTGACCTTAGACAGCTGGGAAGCCTATTAAGGGTTCATAAATATTCTATACATACATATATTTGATTATAACAGACTGAATTATGGGAAAGACATGCAACAGAGCCTGCTGTTATGTAACTTGCAACTGTCAATCAAAACTCTCAGTCCATGCTTGCCTAGATGTCTATGTAAAAGTTCTCTCTTGAAAACACTGTACCTCATCATTCTGGCACTAGTGCCTCTCTTGGCTTGGCCCATCTATCCCTTGAGGTGTTCTTTAGTTTCTTTCTTCAATAAACTTGGTTTTCCCATGGGTAAGACCTCAGATTCTTCTTTGTGTCTTTACCAAGAACTGAGGCCCATGAGGAAGGGTCCTCTTTGACTCTCCCTATCCAATAACAATAAATTAATCACTGGATAGAACAAGCATAAAAGGAATAATTAGAATCCTGCAGCCCACACAACCAAACGATTGGAGAGAACCACCCAGTTTGGTGGCACAGAACTCCAATGAATGCAGGAGGGATGTGTATCACCAACAGGAGGGTTGTAGATTAAAGTCTGCATGGTGGACAGTGGCACTTCCTGATCTTCTGTGGTTTCTAGAACTCAGGTTGCCTAGCATTTTCCTGCTGAGAAGAATACCTATGGGAGAATCCTTTGCAAAAGCCAATTTTCTAAAAGAAAACCTGTGCTGATATCACCATTGTGGGGCAAGGTAAATCAAGTTAATGACTCCTGCAGGGAAGAATAAGAAAGGTAGTAACAGAAAGACCTGAAAGAGAAACAACATAAATATTAAAGTTAGAAAATTACAGATAAGCAGAGAACAATGCTGTTGGTATTAATAGCAAAGCCCAGTACTACACAGAGAGAGAGCAAATCAGAAGCAAGTTTTCTAGCTTTCTGTAGACATTTAATTTGAAATTATTTTTGTAAATAAGAGTCTAGGACCAACTCAAAAAATATTTGAAATTTTAAAATAATAGAAAACACTGTGAAGAATCTGTGCAGAGATTAAGATATTGATTTCTATAACTGAAAATAATGATTAGTAAAAATTTATTTAACATTCTATACTATTTTAATATACTGTCTTATACATTGGGCATTGATAAACTACCCTCTCATTCCATGTTTTCTATTCATTTGCCCTAATAAAGAAATCGCATATTTTCATAGCCACTACAATGAATCTATTACATTAAACATGAACATTTGCTTTTTTTTCTGTCTATAAAATGAAAAGTATGTTTAAATGTTGGGCACCATGACAGGATGAAAAGGATGGAAAGAAAGGAAGATGAGAAAGAAATGTAAGTTGCAAATACTTACTTTACTTGTAGACGACAATATGTATTATTATCTATTGCTACATGTGAATACTCAATGATTTGATATACGTTTAAAATATACTTAAGCTGGATTGAAGATACTCCTTGGTCTGGATTCAGACTATCTGGTTTCAAAGCCTGATTCTTTTTTATGATAGCTTGAGCTAGCCATTTATCCATCTGTTCTCTTTATCTTTAAATGAAGATAATAATGAAAAACACCTTATAGTGTTTTTATGAAACTGAAAGGATTTTGTTCCTGAAATTCATATATAGAAATCTAATCCACAATATCATGGTATTGAAAGTGGGCTCTTAGCAAGATGATTAAGTCATAAAAGTAGACCCCCCTCCCTGAATAATGTTGTTGAGTAAGAGTGTTTGTGCTTAGTTGTTCAGTCATGTTCGACTCTTTGTGACTCCATTGATTCTAGCCTGCCAAGCTCCTCTTCTCCAAGGGATTCTCCATGCAAGAATACTGGAGTGGGTTGCCATTCCTTTCTCCAGGGAATCAATCCTGATCTACTGCATTGCAGGCAGATTCTTTACCATCTAAGCCACTAGGGAAGCCTATTGAGTGGGATTAATTCCCTTATAAAAGCTATCTTCAGAGAGCTCTCTTGCCATCTGCATATGAGGCCAGAGCTGGAAGATCATCTCTTAACAAGGAACAAGTCTTTCATCAAGGTCACTGATGCCTTAATCTTAGCATTCCCAGGCTCTCAAACTGTGGGGAAAATTTTCTGTTGATCAGAGGCCCTTCAGTGTGAAAGATTTTGTCATAGCAGAACTAAGACATGAGAATTAAATGGATCATGTCTACAAAATTCTTAGCCCAATACATGGCACCTTGTACAACTCTGTTTGTTAAAGGGATACATATTTTAAAGTTAATAGTAGATGCAAACTTGAAAAACAAATATGTTAAAATTGAAATAATTATTTTCACATTTAATATCTAGCAACTATCAGATCAGATCAGATCAGTCACTTAGTTGTGTCCAACTCTTTGCGACCCCATGAATCGCAGCATGCCAGGCCTCCCTGTC
>NW_011494923.1:3879031-3882362 GCF_000754665.1 Bison bison bison | reverse complement strand
CAGAAATATTGATCAATGGAATAAAATAGAAAGCCCAGAGATAAATCCACGCACATATGGACACCTTATCTTTGACAAAGGAGGCATGAATGTTGAGTTTTAAGCCAGCTTTTTCACTCTCATTTTTCACTTTCATGAAGAGGCTCTAGCATTCTTCTTCACTTTCTGCTATAAGGTTGGTGTCATCTGCATATTTGAGGTTATTAATATTTCTCCAGCAATCTTGATTCCAACTTGTGTTTCATCCAGCCAGGATTTCCCATGATGTACTCTGCATATAAGTTAAATAAGCAGGGTGACAGTATACAGCCTTGTTGTACTACTTTTGCAATTTGGAACCAGTCTATTTTTCCATGTCCAGGTCTAACTGTTGCTTCCTGATCTGCATACAGATTTCTCAGAAGGCAGGTCAGATAGTCTGGTAGTCCCATCTCTTGAAGAATTTTCCAGTTTGTTGTGAGCCACACAGTCAAAGGCATTGGCATAGTCAATAAAGCAGAAATAGTTTTTCTGGAACTCTCTTAATTTTTCAATGATCCATCAGATGTTGGTAATTTGATCTCTGGTTCCTTTGCCTGTTCTAAATCCAGCTGGAACATCTGGAAGTTCACCGTTCACGTACTGTTGAATCTGGCTTGGAGAATTTCGAGCATTACTTTGCTAGCTTGTGAGATGAGTGCAATTGTGCGGTAGTTTGAATGTTCTTTGATGTTGTCTTTCTTTGGGATTGGACTGAAAACTGACCTTTTCCAGTCCTGTGGCCACTGCTGCATTTTCCAAATTTGCTGGCATATTGAGTACAACACTTTCGCAGCATTATCTTTTAGGATTTGAATTAGCTCAATTCGAATTCTATCACCTCCACTAGCTTTGTTCATAGTGATGCTTTCTAAGGCCCACTTGACTTCACATTCCAGGATGTCTGGCTCTAGATTAGTGATCATGCCATCGTGGTTATCTGAGTCATGAAGATCTTTTTTGTATAGTTTTTCTGTGTGTTGTTGCCACCTCTTCTTAATATCTTCTGCTTCTGTTAGGTCCATACCATTTCTGTCCTTTAATATGCCCATCTTTCATGAAATGCTTTTAAAATCTTAAGGTTAATATAATTTACAGTTAATTTATACATTTAATTCATAAAAATAATTGAAAATATTTTCTATATATTTAAAGTATATCTACTCATTTCATTAAAATCTTAGGAAAAAAAATATTTGTATCTGAAAAAATAAATTTAGAATATGTTCACACAGTTTTTTAAAATCATACCGCAATTCTTTCTTTCCTCTCTTTTCCTTTTTTTCTTCTTCTTTCTTATTCAGTTATACACCTTAATAAGTGGTTACTGAACCTAATATGTATCTCACACCTAATTATACTACTTAGTGTTAGAGTCACATCAAGCTTCAAATAGTAGCCAAATTTACCTTAGTCTTTCAAATCACGTTTGAAAGATCAAATCAAATCTGTGACTATGCCAAAGCTGTCTGGAATTACAAAGCAAAACTCCTCTGTTTTGAAGCCCAGGTTTAAGTCACTCACTTTGTGGTTTGCCTAACCCCTCCAGGAATTTAGCAGTTCTGTCTTTGGTTCTCCCAGAACACTTGATTCAAATCTCCATTATATGGTATTGTATATTTCTGCCAACAACTAGATTGTGTGCCCTTAATAGCAGATAGAAACATAAATTATTTTTCTTTATATTCCCAGCAGTTACTATAGCTCCCATCACATAAACAACCACTTGATAATTTTATATAAATAAATACACTAAAGATGAAAATTTAATATAAAGGCTGTATTTTATACTGATATAAGTAATTGACTATGAGAAAACCTAAGTATTTCAACAATATGTCTAAATTAATTTTAACAAAGATATATTAACTATAGTATAATATCAAATTAAAATCCTACATGGTCCCAAAACTTAATAGAGTCTACATATAATTGGCTTAGAGATAAGTATACTTATTTTCTAGAAAGAAGACAAAATATACTTTGACATATTCTGTTTTAGAAGATACCATACAAAAACAAATATAAAGCCCCAAAACTTACACTAATCTTAAAATATTTACTTACTTTCTTATCAGTGAATAAAAACCAACAAAAAGAAGATCTCTATAGTATGCTTTGCCAATAACAACCACCAAAAAAAATTATCATAAAAATGCAAACTATCGATGATAACATTTTTAATTTACTGTATGAAGTGTCCACACATGCATTCTTCCATAAATTATTTTCACCTCTAGGCTAAAATAATAATGAAATGTTTTAAGATGAAATACAAAATTATTGAGATATATGAAAACATATTTGCTTCAAGAATGTTTCTGCTATGTAATTTATAAACTGTAAATGAAAAGATAATTTCACTAGATTCATCAAACACATTTTGGGTTCTGTGATCAAAGCAGAAAGTAAGCTGTACCATTAAGGAAGATTCTTGATTCCACCATTCACTAGGTGTGCAACCTCAGGCAATATGTTAAATCTCTTTGTCTCATTTAAATTGCCCTTATCTATAAAATGGAAATAGAAACACTTATAGTTTCTTTGTAAAGAGAAAATGAAACTAGCATAAACTCTCCCTGGGACATGGCTGAACTAAAGTGGATTTCAATAAACAAATTCAAACTTAAAAGTTAGTGTTTAAATTACATTTAAAATATTCTAAGCTCCATTATTGTATCATTATTCACTTAAAAAGAACACATTTATATGGGTTTATACTTGCTTGCTAAGAAATCCTTAATGATTTGAGCAATGTTTTCATTGGGGGAGTCCCAAATTGCTATCATCTCCTTTACCATCATCAAGTGCACCCTTCAAGGTCCCTTAACAATTTTATAATCTGCATTTATTTATTTATTTATCTTATACAAGTATTTATCTAAAATTCTCTAGCATCTCCTTTGACATACACTAGCTTGTAGAAGTTAGGACATTGTTATCAGAGTCAGTATCCTAGCATAAACTGCAACAGTTTGAGGTTACAACACTTCACATTCCCAAAATAGCTGTCTCTGCCATCTCCTCTTGTCTCTGTCAAAGTTTTTTTTTTTTTTTTCTTTTTATTTTTATTTTTTTTACTTTTTTATTTTATTTTTAAACTTTACATAATTGTATTAGTTTTGCCAAATATCAAAATGAATCCGCCACAGGTATACATGTGTTCCCATCCTGAACCCTCCTCCCTCCTCCCTCCCCATACCATCCCTCTGGGTCGTCCCAGTGCACTAGCCCCAAGCATCCAGTATCGTGCATCGAACCTGGACTGACAACTCGTTTCTTACATGATATTTTACATGTTTCAATGCCATTC
>NW_011494923.1:3877913-3878931 GCF_000754665.1 Bison bison bison | reverse complement strand
TGGATGTGAGAGTTGGACTGTGAAGAAAGCTGAGTGCCAAATAATTGATGCTTTTGAACTGTGGTGTTGGAGAAGACTCTTGAGAGTCCCTTGGACTGCAGGGAGATCCAACCAGTCCATTCTGAAGGAGATCAGCCCTGGGATTTCTTTGGAAGGAATGATGCCAAAGCTGAAACTCCAGTACTTTGGTGACCTCCTGCAAAGAGTTGACACATTGGAAAAGACTCTGATGCTGAGAGGGATTGGAGGCAGGAGGATAAGGGGATGACAGAGGATGAAATGGCTGGATAGCATCACTGACTTGATGGAAGTGAGTCTGAGTGAATTCCAGGAGTTGGTAATGGACAGGGAGGCCTGACGTGCGGTGATTCATGGGGTCAAAAAGATTCGTACATGACTGAGCAACTGAACTGAACTGAACTGAACTGATGGGACCAGATGCCATAATATTAGTTTTCTGAATGTTGAGTTTTTTTTTTCTTCTAATTTTATTTTATTTTTAAACTTTACATAATTGTATTAGTTTTGCCAAATATCAAAATGAATCCACCACAGGTATACATGTGTTCCCATCCTGAACCCTCCTCCCTCCTCCCTCCCCATACCATCCCTCTGGGTCGTCCCAGTGCACTAGCCCCAAGCATCCAGTATCGTGCATCGAACCTGGACTGGCAACTCATTTCTTACATGATATTTTACATGTTTCAATGCCATTCTCCCAAATCTTCCCACCCTCTCCCTCTCCCACAGAGCCCATAAGACTGTTCTATACATCAGTGTCTCTTTTGCTGTCTCATACACCGTTGCAGGATATAAAATCAGCACACAGAAATCCCTTGCATTCCTATACACTAATAATGAGAAAACTGAAAGAGAAATTAAGGAAACAATTCCACTCACCATTGCGACGGAAAGAATAAAATACTTAGGAATATATCTACCTAAAGAAACTAAAGACCTATATATAGAAAACTATAAAACACTGGTGAAAGAAATCAAAGAGGACACTAATAGATGG
>NW_011494923.1:3873268-3877813 GCF_000754665.1 Bison bison bison | reverse complement strand
GAAACTATAAAACTCCTAGAGGAGAACATAGGAAAAACACTCTCTGACATACATCACAGCAGGATCCTCTATGACCCACCTCCCAGAATATTGGAAATAAAAGCAAAAATAAACAAATGGGACCTAATTAAACTTAAAAGCTTCTGCACATCAAAGGAAACTATAAGCAAGGTGAAAAGATAGCCTTCAGAATGGGAGAAAATAGTAGCAAATGAAGCCCAACTGACAAACAACTAATCTCAAAAATACACAAGCAACTCCTACAGCTCAATTCCAGAAAAATAAATGACCCAATCAAAAAATGGGCCAAAGAACTAAATAGACATTTCTCCAAAGAAGACATACAGATGGCTAACAAACACATGAAAAGATGCTCAACATCACTCATTATCAGAGAAATGCAAATCAAGACCACTATGAGGTACCATTTTACACCAGTCAGAATGGCTGCAATCCAAAAGTCTACAAATAATAAATGCTGGAGAGGGTGTGGAGAAAAGGGAACCCTCTTACACTGTTGGTGGGAATGCAAACTAGTACAGCCACTATGGAGAACAGTGTGGAGATTCCTTAAAAAATCTGTCAAAGTTTTGAAAGTTTGAAATCTTAGCCTTTATCTCCAGCCTTAAATGTTTTTCTTAGGAATTTTCTTGATTTCAGGCCTTAAAAATGTGTGTTTATATACTTTAAACAAGGGACAAATAAAATTTCCCTTTTACAGTCTAATAAAATGTTTTGTTGTGTAAATTGATTGTATGACCATTATTGAAAATACATAATAGAATACATTGTGGCATTTATTTTTATACTAAGACAGCAAAATCCAAATTATAATTATTTACTTACTAATGAAGATTTGATGGATTCATTTGTCATCTACTTTTCTAAACTTCCAACTATTTCTCATCCATTTGTTTTTTGCCAATAGTTCAGTCTTTCGTTCAATCCCATTCTTCCTAAATTGATTCCAAAGTCTGTGTTAATGGCCCACCCAACACCATGACTTCTTGATTTCCAATACTTCTTGTCCTCTTCATTGCTAATAAATGACCCAGTTCGTATCTAACACTAGTCATTAGGTTTACATTCTCATGTTTCATAACTGCTTCATCTCCAAAATGTCTAAGTGACGTATCCTTTCTCCTACCACAATCTTGTCTAAAAAATATATATATGTCTGCTGACTGTGGGAAAAGCAAGCCAACATTACTTCAGTTTCCCTTCAAGAGGCTGGTAACGTGATCCATAATATGGAAGCTATGATTTGTTTCTTATGAGGTTTTAATTTTTCATGTATAAAAATAGCCAAGTCTGACAGCACACATGAAAACCTGCACTTAAATATTCGTTAAAATATTCTTAATTCAATCACAAATTTTTCATTAAAAATAATAGCAAAACATGTAAATACAACCAAAGCTGTAAAAATGGCCTCATGTCAGTAATTGATGAATCTTATAATTACATCTCTTTGAATTTAAGAAACATTTTATGCTATAAGCCACGACACTTTTTAAATTATCCATCACAAAACTTTAAATAATAAAAAATGTATAACCATATGGCAAAATCTAATCTAATTTTATCATTTGAATATATAATGTTTTCTCTCTGTTACATTTTCATGTACAATAAATATACATTCTTTTTATGCCATGGTGTATCTCATTCATGAGAATTTGCTTGACAAAAGTGAATCAATCTGCATTAGAAGAAATCAAATCTTCTTTTATAATGATTGACTGTATTAATATTCAGTTTTTACAGTCCTGCAATCACTTACCACAGGCATCATCTATGAAGACAGCTTAGATAAGAATTGTTCAAGTGATAATCCATGAGGCCCATTTTTAAATTTGAGTGATAAAACATTCTCTTATAAACTGACAGGTTCACATCTATGTAAACAATTCCATTTAAAATAATTTATATATTGAGTTTACTTACTTGGATTTTATGTAAAATTTAATCTCATATTTGGAATTTGAAAAGTGTCTTTAGCTTCTTCCTTTTTTATTTTTCCAAATAAAGCAATTGATGCTAGCCTTACACAGCTATCACACTAGAAGCTTTTAAATCATTGGTCACATCTTTCTTCTTCTCATCTACTGCAGCTATTCAGTTATTAAGTTCTCAATTGCTATCTCCTCACTTTATTTGCATCCTTCCTTCCTGATGCATCTCTGCTACCACTGTCTACAAGTCTGCATCTCAATTCATCTATTTCAATTTCTTGTTAATTGGCTTGACTGCATTCAGTCCACTGACATAAACATTGACAGTGATCTTTCTATAATTCAAATCTGACCACTTACTCATCTATCTTAAACATTTGATGACTATACATCACCAGAAAAAACAGTTTGAATTTCTTATCCTGGAATCAGTTCAGTTCAGTCTCTCAGTCGTGTCTGACTCTTTGCGACCCCATGGACCGCAGCACATCAGGCCTCCCTGTCCATCACCAACTCCCAGAGTCCACCCAAACCCATGTCCAGTGAGTCTGTAATGCCATCTAACCATCTCATCCTCTGTCGTCCTCTTCTCCTCCTGCTCACAATCTTTCCCATCAGTGTCTTTTCAAATGAGTCAGCTCTTCACATCAGGTGGCCAAAGTATTGGAGTTTCAGCTTCAACATCAGTCCTTCCAATGAACACCCAGGACTGATCTCCTTTAGGATGGACTAGTTGGATCTCCTTGCAGTCCTGGCATAATGTAGTCTTAATAATCAGGCTTCATCTTAAGTTTGCCTCACAACTTTCTCTTCCCCCACTTATTAAGTAATTCTTACTTCAATCAAATTGAAACCTAAAGTTATTTCATAAAGTATTTCTCATAATTTGTAACAGATTTTAAATGTGTTGTTCTCTACCCCTATGTACTGTTTTCTCTATTAAACTTCATCTTTACATCACTGATGCCTTATGCTATATTCAAAATACATTATTTACTCATATATTCTTTGAGTATATTTTAGATAATTTCAAGGTTTCTACTTAAAATCTCTCTAAATTTTAGTTTACAGCAATATAAGGTATGTTTATTTATGTATCTCCTAGAACTGTATTGCAATATCTTTTGTATTTTAATTCATTTGCCAGTTTGTTTATTTTATAAAATTATACTTTTAAACAAAGAAATATGTGCAGTTTCTAAAGCTAAATATTAAAATGCCTTTAGTGATATGTGGCAGCCTTCACTTCTACTCTTCCTCAGCCTCAGATTCACTCTTTAGAATAGTATTTTCATCTGTTCCTCCTGCTGAAGCATCTTTGAAGTTTACATTCAAACTTCTGAATTATGTTTACAACACCCACTATTCTTAATGTACTAGCTATAAAAAGTATCTACTGATTCTCTCTACAGAAGGTGGGAATGAACACTGTGTACTTCATTCTCTTCTAGTCCTTCTGAAACAGGAGGGAAGGGGGCAGAGCATAACCTCTAAAAGAATGACATAGCCCTGAGGGTATGACATAAACTGGTTAGAACCAATATGGCAGAAGAATCAAGTTCCGGTAGATCTTGAGTCTGATTTAACTCTAATCGTAATGCAGTAGCATGCTAAATGACATATCCACGAGTGCCATAATAGTTCTGAGGCTGATCATAAAATGCCAAAATTGGGTAGTGGCCTAATTCCTAGAAATCCTGACCCTTCTTCAAAGTTGGAACAATCTTTCCATTCATTAGCCTATGGAATTATTCAGCCAATAAAAACTAACCACTCCATATTTTGGGGGCCTCTCTCCTTCTGAGATGGCCCCTACTCTGTCTAAGGAGTGTGTTTCTTGCCTTTTGAGACACACCACATTCTGTCCATGGAATGTGTATCTCTTTATATAAATCCACTTCTGACCCGTTACTTTGACTCTCATTGAATTCCTTCTGTGATGAGTCACACAGAACCCCAGCTTCATTAAGTCCTGATACAAGGTGTGTGATCTCAGTGAAAGGACAGTGGGTTCAAGTCCCAATCTGGGGTTGGGCTGGGTTTGAGTCCCGATATGACTTGTGTGGTTTTATTTCCATTTTAAGAATAAACTTATTAATTCTTTTTTGTAAAGAATATAAATCCTCAAAAGTTCATTTACAGTTAATCTGTAATCAATAGTTTATTAGAATGTTAAGTCACTAAACTAATTATTTGTAATACTATGTTCAGTAACACTACCTGAAAATTTAAAAAGGTTTTAATGTTGGCCTCTGAGTGGCTCAGAAGGTAAAGAATCTGCTGACAATGCAGGAGACCCGGGTTTGATCTCTGGGTTGGGATGATCCTCTGGAGAAGGGAATGGCAACCCACTCCAGTATTCCTGCCTGGATAATTCTAGCGGGCTGGTGGGCTACAGTCCATGGGGTTGCAAAGAGTTGGACAAGACTAAGTGACTAACACTTTTTCTTAGTTCTTCTTCTTCTGATAGCTACCAATATATACCATAAAACTTTCATGGTGACAGCATTAAAAACAGACAGTTTAATGTCTCTTTGGCATGAAGATTATTTTTAACTGAAAATAATCAAGGTCCAAAACACTGTGGAAG
>NW_011494923.1:3872595-3873168 GCF_000754665.1 Bison bison bison | reverse complement strand
TTCTCCTCCTGCTCACAATCTTTCCCATCAGTGTCTTTTCAAATGAGTCAGCTCTTCACATCAGGTGGCCAAAGTATTGGAGTTTCAGCTTCAACATCAGTCCTTCCAATGAACACCCAGGACTGATCTCCTTTAGGATTGACTGGTTGGAACTCCTTGCAGCCCAAGGGACTCTCAAGAGTCCTCTCCAACATCACAGTTCAAAAGCATCAACTCTTTGGTGGTCAGCTTTAAGTCCAACTCTCACATCCACACATGACTACTGGAAAAACCATAGCCTTGACTAGAATGACGTTTGTTGACAAAATAATGTCTCTGCTTTTTAATATGCTGTCTAGGTTGATCATAGCTTTTCTTCAAAGGAACAATCGTGGCTACAGTTACCATCCACAGTGATTTTGGAGCCCAAGAAAAGAGAGTCTGTCACTGTTCCCATTGTTCCCCCATCTATTTACCATGATGAAAGTGAAAGTAGAGAGTGAAAAAGTGGGCTTAAAGCTTAACATTCAGAAAACGAAGATCATGGCATCTGGTCCCATCACTTCATGGGAAATAGATGGGGAAACAGTGGAA
>NW_011494923.1:3865351-3872495 GCF_000754665.1 Bison bison bison | reverse complement strand
GAATACTGAAGTGGGTTGCCATTTCCTTCTCCAGGGGATCTTCCTGACCCAGGGATTGAACCTGGGTCTCCCGCATTGCAGGCAGACTCTTTACCGATTGAGCCACATAGCTACCACCATAGATAACAGTAGTATGGACTAGGTGTAGCAGAGAGGGAACCAAGTCTATTGTTAAAATTCCTCTCTTTGCCCTAATATCTTTGTGTGTATGTGCATGTTGAGTCTCTTCAGCCACGTCTGACTCTTTGTGACCCCATGGACTGTATCCCACCAGGCTCCTCTGACCTTTGGAATTCTCCAGCAAGAATATGGAGTGCGTTGACATGTGCTCCTCCAGGGGATCATCCCAACCCAGGAATCAAATCTGCATCTCTTATGTCTCCTGCATTGGCAGGTGGGTTCTTTACCACTATTGCCACCTGGAAAGCCCCATTATCTCTGCGTAGTCCAACAAACATTTATATATGAAGCTTTTGCTTTGCTACCTCCTTGTCAATTGTCTTCACCTCCTTTGAAATCTCAAATCAGTATCCTCTCTAGTCGTGAGTGCTATTATATGCTCAGTCACTTCATCATGTCTAAAATTTTTCAGACCCATGGACTGTGGCCTGCCAGGCTCCTCTGCCCATGGGATTTTCCAGGCAAGAATGCTGGAGTGGGTTGCCATTTTCTCTTCCAGGGGATCGTCCCAACTCAGGGATCAAACCTGTGTCTCCTGTGGTTCTTGCATTGGCAGGTGATTCTTTACCACTGAGCCACCTGGGAAGCCCAAGATGGTATTTAAAGTGAATTATTTTGCCATTTTTGAGAGTTATTCATTTGTCCTGGGTCCATCCCAAGTAGACATGTTATTGAGCCTGTGTTTTTTTTTTTTTTTTTACTGTTAATCATGTCAATTTAATTCTTAGATCAGCTGGAAGAACCTTGAAGGGTAGAGGAAAATTTCTTCCTCCCCAAGAGATACATATTGATGACTAAGGTACAGATTTGTGAATGATTCTGATGCTATGGAATTTATAACTGTAAGTATAATTTGAGGTTGAAGTCACTTTTCTACAGGACATTTATATTTGATGATCAGTTGATTTTGTAATAATTTTGTTTCATTGAAAATGTTTTATAAATCCCCAGACAAATCTGCATGCATGCATGCTAAGTCACTTCAGTCGTGTGCAACTCTGTGAACCTACTGAGTGTGGCTGGCCAGGCTCCTCTGTTCAGAGCATTCTCCAGGTAAGAATATTGGAGTGGGCTGCCATGCGCTCCTCCAGTGGATCTTTCTGACCCAGGGATCAAACCCTGTCTCCTGCAGGTCCTGCATTGCAAGTGGACTCTTTACTGCTGAGCCACTGGGGAAGCCCCAAACAAGTCTAGTGTTCATCAATTTTGTGTTTGCAGATTATTGTTTTTGTTTGGTTGTTTTCCATCTTGCATTTCAATCTGTCTTAGTTCTCAGCTAGTAAAATGTTAAGCTATTTATAAAGTTGTCTTTCCAGACAATTCTGTTTATCCAGCTTACCAAATATATACTAATTCTCATATTCTATTTGCCTTATCTAATCTTTAAAAATGACAGTCTGTTAGAGGAAGATTGTGGTGGGAGAAGCAATGATTTTTAATCTCATTACTACCACAATTCATCTTCTCAGACTCAATGTTCACAAATAGTATTCATCAAATACTCTTCCTTTTTCAGTCTTTCCCTCTCTCCAACTCCTTCTTTCTCCCCAATCCCCTGCCTTTCTTCTCTCTTCTGAGTCATTCTATGCAACTCTCTCTCTTCATTCTCTACTCTATCTAATATTATCTCTTTTCTTTATAAATGTTCAAACTAAAGCAAATTTAGTCCTTTATATGGGTAACATTTTTAGACATTTGTTGACGCTTGAACTCAAATTTATATTTTATTACAAACCACTACTTGTAGCATATTATAAATTACTGATTTATTTATTTTTGCAATAGAAATTTGGTTAAAATAATAGATCTGAAATCCTAGTGGAAGATAAGGTTATACTAACAGCTTCATGTTAATATTAGCTTTCTTTTCTTTTACACAGCATGGTCATAGGTTTCAAATGCATTTTGCTTTTGGCAATGCCAACTTTTACCTATAACTTTTGATTAAAAATCATGTGTCCCTTGTATATATGTGCCTGTGTACTTCATTGGAATCGTTGAGAAACATAGCTCCTATTTATATTTTGATTATTTCTTTTTTTCTGAATAATTTTGTTGAAAATTCCAGAGTAGAAAACTTAGCAGAGAAATAAACTTTTTGTTTTATATATTTCAGTGAACACGTTTTGGATCTGGATTCTTTTCTGCTTATGACAATAAATGCATGTTTTAGAATATGTACCTTCACTCAGTAATATACATATCTGAATTTATGCTTTATAATAAATTTTGTTTTATAAGAAAATTTCTCAATGCCCTCAAAAACATACAGATGACTTATCTCTCTTATCATTGTAAAAATGCAAAAATGACGAATAGTGAACAGGGGGAAGTTATTCTATTGCATAGCTTATTATTATAATAATTTCTGAGTATGTTACTGATATGAAATATCTCCCTCATCTTTTTACAGGAACAATAGAAAAAATGAAACAAAATATTTAAAGCCTTGGTAATAAAATCATAAGTGAATATAAATTTCCATGAAAATGGTCCACTTGGAATTAACTTTTAAGAAGTAGAAGATAAGCTTTTAATTCTATTACTACAATTTTTAAATCTTTCATTTTACTTATAATGAAGCTTCATTTTACTGTAACCACTTTTATTAGTTCACTTTTTCAGGTTGTCAAAGGGCTTTAGAATATTTCTTTGTTTACTCTAAGGCTCAAGGGAAATGAACAGGGTTTATCATTACTTATTAAGGAAATGTACATAGAATTCCAGTTCAAAATGGTGATGTAGAAAGATCCTGAACTTACCTCCGCCTACAGATTCAGTGAATTTACAGCTACTTGTAGAATGATTTCCTTTGTAAAAATCAAAAGCCCTAAGAACTTGTGAGCAATTCCTTCACATTGGGCAAATGAGAAGGAAACCACATAAAAGCAGATATGAAAGGCTGAGACAAAATTCTTCCATAAACTCTACTCTTGTGATGGTGGGCAAGCCACAGTTAGAAGCAAATTCAAAACCTGGAGATTCTCTCTGAGGAACAAATTGTACTCCACATCAGGCACCTCAACTCAGAACATTGGCACTGGAGACACAAGCCCCCCAAACATCTGTCTCTGGAGATCTGTCTTGTGCCCAGGAGACCCACAGAGCTGTGATGAACTAAGAACCATGTTTAAAGGGTTTCTACACCATGGTCACTACAGCAGTTCTTTGGAAAGCCCCCAGACTTTTTATGAAAGAGGTTAATTTCTTAATTTTAAAGTGTTGGTCTGAGGGACAAGGGTCTTCTGGGATATACTTTGAGAATGGATATTGGTGAGTGCCATCTTGCTGTTCTGCCTTGCTAAAACTACTGTACACTTGTAATTTTTTTGTTTTCTTTTCAGTGGAGACCATCTTTCTGCTTCAGCCAGTAGGTACCATCTTCCATGTTCTCCTGCTGCCTTGTTAAAGCTGGTGAATGCCATCTTTCATACACCCTTTTCTGTTTTTCCTTATTCTTTCTCTTTTTTTCCTTCTTTTCTTCCTTTTCTTTTAGCAAGTGCCATCTTTGTACTCCATCTCTGCTTTGCTTCAGCTAAGCAGAGCCATCCTTATGTTTACTTCCTGTCACACTTCAGAACTCAACTTTATTTTAGAGAGAGGTTTCTAAACATGTTTGGTGCCTCAGTTTTCGTGCCTGGTGATTCAGTCTTTGCAGCTGCCACACAGGAGACATCCCTTGATTGATGGAACTGGATTCCAGGGGGGTTTGTATTTCTGGGTCCCATGGATGGTAACAATAAGAGAGTCAATTATTGGGAGACTACATACCCAGGGCACTGTACAAATATCAGACTGAAAAACATCCCAATATAACATTTGAAAATATTTATGCACGTAACACAGGAACAGCCAAATACATAGCACAAATATTCATAAATCTAAATAGAGAAGTAGATGGCAACTAAACAATAGTAAGGAATTTTAATACCCCACTTAAATCAATGGATAGATTATCCAGATAGAAAATCATTAAGAAAACATACATCTTAAATGACACAGTAGACCAGGATATACAATTTTTTTTTTTTCAAGAACACACGGCACGTTTTCCAGGATACATCATATATTAGGTCACAAAACCAGTCCTAACAAATTTAAAAAGACTGAAAACATATAAAGCATTTTTGACAATGATGACATGAAATTAGAAATCAATTACAAGAAGAAAATTCACAAATATGTGGAAATTACAAAGCAAATTTAATGAACAACTGATGGGTCAACAAAAACTTAAAAGAGAACAAAAATACACTGAGACAAATAAAAATGGAAATATAACTTACCAAAATGTGTACAGCAAAAATAGTTTTAAGAGAAGTACACAGAAATAAATGTCTACTTCAAGAAACAAATACAATATCAAATAAAAAACCTATTTTTACAACTCAAAGAAATAGGAAAAGAAGAATCAATAAAGCCCCAAATTAGTAAAAGAAAATAAATTAACAAAGGTCAGAACAGAAATGAGTGAAATAGAGACAATAGAAAACATCAATGAAACCAAGAGCTGATTCTTCAAAAAGACAAGCAAAATTGATGTCTCTGCTTTTGAATATGCTGTCTAGGTTTGTCATAGCTTTCCTTCCAAGGTGCAAGTGTCTTTAAGTTTCATGGCTGTAGTCACTGTCAGCAGTGATTTTGGAGCCCAAAAAGAGAAAATCTGTCACTGCTTCCCCTTTTCCACTTCTATTTGCAATGAAGTGATGGCACCAGATGCCATGATCTTAGTTTTTTGAATGTTGAGTTTTAAACCAATTTTTTCACTTTCCTCTTTCACCTTCATCAATAGGCTCTTTAATTCCTCTTCACTTTCTGCAGTTAGAGTGGTGTCATCTGCAAATCTGAGGTAGTTGATATTTCTCCCAGCAATCTTGATTCCAGGCTGTGATTTGTCCACCCTGGCATTAAGCATGACATCAGTGGTGAATTCTACCAAACATTCAAAGAAGAATTAATACTATCTTTGCAAACTCTTCCAAAGGAAATAGAAAGGGAGGAGGGAGGAGGGTTCAGGATGGGGAACACATGTATACCTGTGGCGGATTCATTTTGATATTTGGCAAAACTAATACAATTATGTAAAGTTTAAAAATAAAATAAAATAAAATTTAAAAAAAAAGGAAATAGAAAAAGAAGGAAACTTCCAAACTCATTTTACAATGTCAGCATTACCCTGATACCAAAACCAGACAAGGCCTTCACAGAGAGAGAAAAAAAAAAAAAAATCACAGGTCTTTCTTTGATGAACATAGACACAAAAATCCTCAACAAAATATTAGCAAACTTAATTCAGTGATGCATTAAAATATTATATGCCATTGCCACTTAGGATTTAATCTGAGAAGGAAAAATTGTTCAACACCCACAATTCAGTAACTAAAGAACAAATCAAGATAATCACAATGCAAAAAAAAAAAAAAAAAAGATAGAATTCAACACCCAGTTATGCTAACATTACTGAACAAAGTGGGTAAGAAGCAAATGCACCTCAGCATAATAAAGACCATATATGAAAAGTCCACAGTTAACATAATACTTAGGGTGAAAATCTTAAAGCCTTTCCTCTAAGTCTAATAACATGACAAGGATGCCACTCTCACCACTTTTATTCAGCATAGAACTGGAAATCCTAGCCAGAGTAATTAGTTAAGACAAAGAAGTAAAAGGCATACAAATTGGAAATAAAGAAATGAAACTCTTAATATTTTCAGAAGACATCATACTTTATAAAGAAAACATTAAAGAGTTCACCCAAAAAGTGTTGGAACTAATAAAGAAATTCAGAAAAATTGCAGGATATAAATCAATATATACAAATCTATTTCATCATGCTCCCTGACTTCAAACTATATTACAAAGCTATAGAAATCAAAATAGTATGATATTGGCATTAAAAAGATACATAGATCAATGGAACAGAATAAATAGATAGACAAAAAATAAACCAATGTATATATGGTTACTCAGTTTACTATATAGATGCCAAAAATATACAGTGGAGAAAGGACAGTCTTCTCAATAAACAGTTCTGGGAAAAATGGACAGTAATGTTTAAAAAAAAATGGACAGTAACATTCAAAAGAATGAACTGGATCTTGGATTGTACAACATTGTACAATCTTGGATTGTACAACATACACAAAGACTTAAAATAGATTAAGAGCTTAATTGTAAGATCTGAAAACATACAATGACTAAAAGAAACCAAAGGTGGTAAACTCCATGACACAGGTCTCGGTGATATACATATATATATTTTATTTTTGATACCGAAATTATAGGAAAGAAAAAGCAAAATTCGAAAAGTGGGACTACCACAAATAAAGTTTTTGCACAGCAAAGGACATTGTTAACAAAATGAAAAAAAAAAAAAAAAAAACAACCTTCAGAATGAAAGAAATGTTTTCAAATCACACATCTGATAAGGAGTTAGTATTCAAAATATATAAAGGATTCATATGACTCAATACCAAAAAATAAAAAAAATACGATATTAAAACAGGCAGAGAATCTGATTACACATTTTTCCAATGAAGATCAGATTAGATCAGTCACTCAGTCATGTCCGACTCTTTGCAACCCCATGAATCGCAGCACCCAAGGCCTCCCTGTCCATCACCAACTCCCAGAGTTCACCCACACTCATTTCCTTTGAGTCAGTGATGCCATCCAGCCATCTGATCCTCTGTTGTCCCCTTCTCCTCCTGCCCCCAATCCCTCCCCCCATCAGAGTCTTTTCCAATGCGTCAACTCTTCGCATGAGGTGGCCAAAGTACTGGAGTTTCAGCTTCAGCATCATTCCTTCCAAAGAAATCCCAGGGCAGATCTCCTTCAGAATGGACTGGTTGGATCTTCTTGCAGTCCAAGGGACTCTCAAGAGTCTTCTCCAACACTACAGTTCAAAAGCATCAATTCTTCAGCACTCAGCCTTCTTCACAGTCCAACTCTCACATCCATGAAC
>NW_011494923.1:3864755-3865251 GCF_000754665.1 Bison bison bison | reverse complement strand
TTAGTATACTATATTTGGTGTTTTTCCTTCTGGCTTAGTTCACTCTGTATAATAGGCTCCAGTTTCATCCACCTCATTAGAACTCATTCAAATGTATTCTTTTTAATGGCTGAGTAATACTCCATTGTGTATATGTACCACAGCTTTCTTATCCATTCATCTGCTGATGGACATCTAGGTTGCTTCCATGTCCTGGCTATTATAAACAGTGCTGCGATGAACATTGGGCTACACGTGTCTCTTTCCCTTCTGGCTTCCTCAGTGTGCATGCCCAGCAGTGGGATTGCTGGATCATAAGGCAGTTCTATTTCCAGTTTACACAAAATAAACTCAAAATGGATTAAAGATCTCAATGTAAGACCAGAAACTATAAAACTCCTAGAGGAGAACATAGGAAAAACACTCTCTGACATACATCACAGCAGGATCCTCTATGACCCACCTCCCAGAATATTGGAAATAAAAGCAAAAATAAACAAATGGGACCTAATTAAAC
>NW_011494923.1:3857334-3864655 GCF_000754665.1 Bison bison bison | reverse complement strand
GTTGAGCTTTAAGCCAACTTTTTCACTCTCCACTTTCACTTTCATCAAGAGGCTTTTTAGTTCCTCTTCACTTTCTGCCATAAGGGTGGTGTCATCTATGTCATCTGTCATCTGTCATAATGTACCTGGAAACCAGGTACATTAAAAGATATTTAACATTCATGATCATCAGGGAAATGAAAACTAACTCCACAATGTGATGTCATCTCACACCTTTTAGAATGGTTATTATTTTTAAAAAAAGACAATAAAAAACAAGTGTTGCCTAAGATGTGAAGAAAAGGGAGATCTTGTGCTCTATTTGTTGAAATATAAATTGATGCAGCCAGTATGGCAAACAATATGGAGTTTAAAACAAAAATAAAGTAGTATTACCATATGACCCATTAATTCCAATTTTTAAAATACATATAAAATAATTCCAATATTATATGATCAATTAATTTCAATTTGGAACAACTGACTGGTTCCAAATTGGGAAAGGAGTATGTCAAGACTGTATATTGTCACCCTGCTTATTTAACTTATATGAAGACTACATCATGTGAATGCCAGTCTGGATGAAGCACAAGCTGGAATCAAGATTTCTGGGAGAAATATCAATAATCTCAGTTATGCAGATACCACCATAATGGCAGAAAGCAAAGAGGAAATGAAGAGCTTCTTGATGAAAGTGAATGAGGAGAGTGGAAAAGTCGGCTTAAAACTCAACATTCAGAAAACTAAGATCACAGCATCTGGTCCTATCGCTTCATGGCAAATAGATGCAGAAACAATGGAAACAGTGAGAAGCTTTATTTTCTTGGGCTCCAGAATCACTGCAGATGGTGACTGCAGCCATGAAATTAAAAGACACTTGCTCCTTGGAAGAAAAGCTGTGACCAAACTAGACAGCTTATTAAAAAGCAAAGACATTACTTTACCAACAAAGTTCTGTCTAGTAAAACCTATGGCTTTTCCAGTAGTCACATGTGGATTTTTGAGGTCGACCATAAAAAAAGCTGAGTGCCAATGAAATGATGCTTTTGAACTGTGGTGTTGGAGAAGACTCTTGAGAGTCCCTTGAACTGCAAGGAGATCCAACCTGTCCATCTTAAAGGAAATCAGTCCTGAATATTCACTGGAAGGACTAATGCTGAAGCTGAAACTCCAATACTTTGGTCACCTGATGCGAAGAGCTGACTCATTTGAAAAGACCCTGATGCTGGGAAAGATTGAAGGCAGGAGGAGAAGGGGATGACAGAATGAGATGGTTGGATGGCATCAGTGACTCAATGGACTTGAGTTTGAGCAAGCTCTGGGAGTTGGTGATGGATAGGGAAGCCTGATGTGCTGCAGTCCATGGGGTCCCAAAGAGTCAGACATAACTGAGTGATTAAACTGAACTGAATTCCAATTTTTGGCATTTATCCAAATGAAATGAAAACACTAATTTGAAAAGATATATGCATCCCAGTCTTCATTACAGCAGTACTTACAATGTACAAAATATGGAAGCAACCTTAGTTGATAGATTGAATGAATAAATAAGATGTGGCATAAGATTTTACCTTTTTTTTTATGGCTAAAAGATATTCCAGGAAGGCAGGAGGCAGCCCACCAGCAGGGACAGAAGCTTGGAATATCATTTAATCAGAAAAACAAACAAAATTTTGCCATTTGTGACAACATGGATGGAACTGGGAGTATTATGCTAAGTGAAATAAATAAAACAAAGACCAAATGTCTCACATATATGGAGTCTAAGCAACAACAAAAAACAAGCTCGAAGATTCAGAGGAGAGATTGGTGGTTGCCAGAGGCACAATGTTGTAGGTGCTAAGTAGGAGAAATGAGAGAAGAAAGTCAAAAGTGAACACTTCCAGTTATTAATAAGTCACAGAAATGAGAGGCACAGAATGGTGACTATAGTTAAAAACAAACAAACAAACTGTATTAAATATTTGAAAGTTACCAGAAGAGTAGATATTAAAAATTCTCATCACAAGGGTAAAAATAAAAAGCAAAACCAAAAAAACCCTATAACCATATCTGTTAATGAATGCTAACTAGACTTCCTGCAGTGATCACTTGAAGCAAATATAATATTGTATGTCAATTATACCTCAATAAAATGGAAGGGAAATGTATGTAGTATGCTCTTCAGATAACCTGTATTATCCACTTATAATCCTTTAAAAATGTGATAATCTAGAAAAATAAGCTTTTTTTTTTTTTTTTTTAACATCATTCTCTCTAGGTGCCATATTGGTATCTCAGAGAAATAGAATGAAGTATCTCTGATTTTTTTTTTGAATAAAAATATTTAATATTTTAACTCATTTAAGAAACAATTATTGGAGACCTTTTAAAATGAGAACTAACTCTGGAGAAACAAAAATAAAATTTATGTGAGACAGCAAAAGAGACACAGATGTATAGAACAGTCTTTTGGACTCTGTGGGAAAGGGAGAGGGTGGGATGATTTGAGAGCATGGCATTGAAACATGTATAATATCATATAAGAAATGAATCTCCAGTCCAGGTTTGATGCAGGATACAGGATGCTTGGGGCTGGTGCACCGGGATGACACAGAGGGATGGTATGGGGAAGGAGGTGGGAGGGGGGTTCAGATGGGGAATATGTGTACACCTGTGGCCGATGCATGTTGATGTATGGCAAAACCAATACAATATTGTAAAGTAATTAGCTTCCAGTTAAAATAAATAAATTTAAATTAAAAAAACCTTTTGAAATAAAAAAATAAAATAATGATGACTTCTATTTTCCTTGGTAAACTTAGTTTTACAATCAAGTTAGCATAGTTTTCCTTGTTGCTAAATGAGCTTCAAAAGTCAAACTCCAAAAATCAATCGTATATATATGTATAGTAATAGTGTTGCAAATTGGAGAAGAATCCTTGATTTAATAGATATTTCCTCTGTCATTGATTTATTATGTCAGAATTTACTGTCAGTCACATAAAAGAACACAAAATAAAAACACGAGCTCTTAAAATTTTCAAAACTTTAGTGATTTCTTTAAAATTACTTTCTGACAGAGTCAAAGTTAGAGGATGCAAGTTAGGTAAGGACACATATGATGAAGAAGCTTCTCTTAAAGCAGACATCACTCTTCCATTTCCCATGACAGAGATTTGATATATATGTCAAACCCACTCATTTTCACTCTGATTTATGCCACTTACTTGATAAATCAAATAGTCAGATTGAGGTATATCAGTCAAAATGACTTTTGACAAATTAATCACTATTCAAAATGGTTTTATTATGTATAATGTAGAATTTTATAAAAATAAAATTTCAAAATAATAATTTTATTTCTATAATCATACATGTATAGTGTTACTAAAAATGAGATTTACATGGTCACTTTTTGTCAAAAGAATATAATACAATTCATTTTGTCTTTTTGTAACTATATAAACCTTCAAGTGTTTAAATCTTCAAATATTTCAAGTAAACAAGGTAAAATGTTCAAAGTCCTTTTAGGGAATACTGTTATCTTAAGAAACTCAGCCCTTACCTACTCTACTAGGAAATATGGGAAATCCAAAGTAAAATAGCATGTATATGATACCTTTAGACACGCTGCTAGATTTCACATATACTAAAGTGTGAATAAATGTGCATTTAAAATTATTAAATATAATAAAAAGGGAATTAATACAGGACTGCATATTTGGGAAAAACAAATAATAATATCAACAACAAAATAATTAAATTTACTTAATCTATAAACTGGACTGTAGCCTGGCTGGCTTCTGCCCATGTAATCCTTCTTTGTTCTCTCTCTCCTTCACAAAGCTCAGAACTGCTTCTCATTGCAATGGCTCTCCTTGTCTCCTGCCCCTTCCTCCCACTTCCAGAGAAATTTCCTCTGATATGTCTATTGCAATACAATCTCATCTCAGTTTCTGCCTCTCAAAAGCCTTGAACTAATGAAATATTTATATAAATACATAATAAGAATTACAAATATAATAATATTTTTAAAAACTGAATAACAAAAAACACATATAACATGATTCTCTTTATATTAAAGATCCCAAATAGACAAATCCACAGAGACAGAACACAGATTAGTCATTTCCTAGGCTTGGTGGAGAAATGAATGGGGAATGACTGACTACTTACTGGGGCAGAATTTCTTTTGAAGTAATGAAAGTCAACAGGAACTAGATATGGTGATGTTTGACCAGTATTATGAATGTAGTTATTAATGGAAAATGTTATATGTATTTTATCACAATAAAAAATGAATTACAAAAAAAAAAAATGCATTACATTGAAAGGAGGCACTTATTCTTTCAAACTATTGTTGCTTCTGGTATAATAAGTGAGATTCCATTTCATATTATCACTTAGTGGCTTCTTTCTGCAAGGTATTGAGAGAATCAATTCCTAGGCATGTTGATAAGAAGTCTGGGGTCCTTAAGGAGGAGCAAGGGGTCTGAGGCTTTTGAAGAGGAGATAGAGGTCCAGAATTCTCAAAGAGGAGAAAAGGACAATTTTTTTTTTTTCATTCTTTAGTCTTTAGTCACTTAAAATATTTTTTTTTCCTTTAAAATGGAGCTGGTGATTACACAGCAAACAAATCAGATTAAACTCTGTGCTAAGGATTATGTAACAACAATGTATCCTGCTTGAGGACAGTTTCTCCTTCTTGAAAGCATTCTGACTAATTCTGTTATCTTAAAAATGTTTATTATGGGAGTGGGTCTCAGTTCACTTCACTTCAGTCCTTCAGTGTCTGACTCTTTGTGATCCCATGGACTGCAGCACTCCAGACCTCCCTGTCCTTCACCAACTCCCGGAGATTATTCAAACTCATGTCCCTTGACTCAATGATGCCATCCAAACATCTCATCCTCTGTCATCACATTCTCCTCTCATCTTCAATCTTTCCCAGCATAAGGGTCTTTGAATATAAGTCAGCTCTTCACATCAGGTGGCCAAAATACTGGAGTTTCAGGTTCAACATCAGTCCTTCCAATGAACATTCAGGACTGATTTCCTTTAGGATGGACTGGTTGGATTTCCTTGCAGTCCAAGGGTTCTTGGGGTCTTCTTCAACACCACAGTTTAAAAGCATCAGTTCTTTCGTGATCAGCTTTCTTTATAGTCCAACTCTCACATTCATACAGACTACTGGAAAAACCATAGGCTTGACTAGACAGACCTTTGTCGGCAAAGTAATGTCTCTGCTTTTTAATTTTCTGTATAGGTTGGTCATAGCTTTTCTTCCAAGGTGCAAGTGTCTTTTAATTTCATGGCTGCAGTCAACATCTGCAGTGATATTGGAGCCCTTCAAAAATAAGTCTGCCACTGTTTCCACTGTTTCTCCCTCTATTTGCCATACTTTTCTGGGCTCCAAAATCACTGCAGATGGTGATTGCAGCCATGAAATTAAAGATGCTAACAAAGGTCCTTCTAGTCAAAGCTATGATTTTTCCAGTCGTCATGTATGGATGTGAGAGTTGGACTATAAAGAAAGCTGAGCACCGAAGAATTGATGCTTTTGAACTGTGGTGTTGGAGAAGACTCTTGAGAGTCCCTTGGACTACAAGGATATCCAAACACTCCATCCCAAAGGAGATCAATCCTGGGTGTTCATTGGAGGGACTGATGAAGCTGAAACTCCGATTTTTGGCCGCCTGATGCAGAGAGCTGACTCATTTGAAAAGACTCTGATGCTGGGAAAGATTGAGGGCAGGAGGAGAGGGGGATGAGAGAATGAGATGGTTGGATGGCATCACTGACACAATGGACATGGGTTTGGGTGGACTCCGGGAGTTGGTGATGGACAGGGAGGCCTGACGTGGTGCAGTTAATGGGGTTGCAAAGAGTTGGACACGACTGAGTGACTGAACTAAACTGAACTGATGGGACCAAATGCCATGATCTTTGTTTTCTGAATGTTGAGGTTTAAGCCAACATTTTCACTCACCTCTTTCACTTTCATCAAAAGGCTCTTTAGTTCTTCTTCACTTTCTGTCATAAGGGTGGTGTCATCTGCATATCTGAGGTTACTGACATTTTTCCAAGAAATCTTGATTGCAGCTTGTGTTTCATCCAGCCCAGTGTTTCTCATGATGTACTCTGCATATAAGTTATATAAGCAGGATGACAATATACAGCCTTGACGTACTCCTTTTCCTATTTAGAACCTGTCTGATTTTCCATGTCCAATTCTAACTATTCCTTCCTGACCTTCATATATATTTCCCAAGCGGCAGGTCAGGTGGTCTGGTATTCCCATCTCTTTCAGAATTTTCCACAGTTTGTTGTGATCCACAAAATCAAAGGTTTGGCATACTCAAAAAAGCAGAAATAGATGTTTTTCTGGAACTCTCTTGCTTTTTTGATGATCCAGCAGATGTTGGCAATTTTGATCTCTTGTTCCTCTGCCTTTTCTAAAACCAGCTTGAACATCTGGAAGTTCATGATTCACATATTGTTGAAGTCTGGCTCGGAGAATTTTCAACATTACTTTACTAGCATGTGAGATGAGTGTAATTGTGCAGTAGTTTGAGGATTCTTTGGCATTGCCTTTCTTTGGGATTGGAATGAAAACTGACATTTTCCAGTTTTGTGGCCACTGCTGAGTTTTCCAAATTTACTAGCATATTGAGAGCAGCACTTTCACAGCATCATCTGTTAGGATTTGAAATAGCTCAACTGGAATTCCATCACCTCCCTGCGTTTTGTTTGTAGTGATGCTTCCTAAGGCCCACTTGAGTTTGCATTCTAGGAATGTGGTTCTAGGTGAGTGATCACACCATCATAATTATCTGGGTCATGAAGATATCTTAAAATGTTTATTATGGGAGCGGGTCTAGTAAGATCTCTACAACCTTGAGACATTCTTTTAATTTATTGTAATAACCAATTAAAAAATTATATAGCTCCCTTGCTAGGTAGCTATATAATTTTTTAATTGGTTATTAAGGTAAAGTTGCAGGATATAAAATCAACACACAGAAATCCCTTGCATTCCTATATATTAATAATGAGAAAACATAAAGAGAAATTAAGGAAACAATTTCATTCACCATTGCAAAGGAAAGAATAAAATACTTAGGAATATATCTACCTAAAGAAACTAAAGACCTATATATAGAAAACTATAAAACACTGGTGAAAGAAATCAAAAAGGACACTAATAGATGGAGAAATATGCCACGTTCATGGATTGGAAGAATCAATATAGTGAAAATGAGTATACTACCCAAAGCAATTTATAGATTCAATGCAATCCCTATCAAGCTACCAATGGTATTCTTCACAGAGACTAGAACAAATAATTTCACAATTTGTA
>NW_011494923.1:3853816-3857101 GCF_000754665.1 Bison bison bison | reverse complement strand
AAACTTAAAAGCTTCTGCACATCAAAGGAAACTATAAGCAAGGTGAAAAGACAGCCTTCAGAATGGGAGAAAATAATAGCAAATGAAGCAACGGACAAACAACTAATCTCAAAAATATACAAGCAACTCCTACAGCTCAATTCCAGAAAAATAAATGACCCAATCAAAAAATGGGCCAAAAAACTAAATAGACATTTCTCCAAAGACATACAGATGGCTAACAAATACATGAAAAGGTGCACAACATCACTCATTATCAGAGAAATGCAAATCAAAACCCCTATGAGGTACCATTTCACGCCAGTTAGAATGGCTGCGATCCATAAGTCTACAAGCAATAAATGCTGGAGAGGGTGTGGAGAAAAGGGAACCCTCTTACACTGTTGGTGGGAATGCAAACTAGTACAGCCACTATGGAGAACAGTGTGGAGATTACTTAAAAAACTGGAAAAAGAACTGCCTTATGATCCAGCAATCCCACTGCTGGGCATAAACACTGAGGAAACCAGAATTGAAAGACACATGTACCCCAATGTTCATCGCAGCACTGTTTATAATAGCCAGGACATGGAAGCAACCTAGATGTCCATCAACAGATGAATGGAAAAGAAAGCTGTGGTACATATACACAATGGAGTATTACTCAGCCATTAAAAAGAATACATTTGAATCAGTTCTAATGAGGTGGATGAAACTGGAACCTATTATACAGAGTGAAGTAAGCCAGAAAGAAAAACACGAATACAGTATACTAACACATATATATGGTATTTAGAATGATGGTAACAATAACCCTGTATATGAGACAGCAAAAGAGACACTGATGTATAGAACAGTCTTTTGGACTCTGTGGGGGAGGAAGAGGGTGGGATGATTTGGGAGAATGGCATTGAATCATGTATAATATCATATATGAATGAGTCGCCAGTCCAGGTTCGATGCACGATACTGGATGCTTGGGGCTGGTGCACTGGGACGACCCAGAGGGATGGTATGGGGAGGGAGGAGGGAGGAGGGTTCAGGATGGGGAACACATGTATACCTGTGGCGGATTCATGTCAATATTTGGCAAAACCAATACAATATTGTAAAGTTTAAAAATAAAATAAAATTAAAAAAAATTATATAGCTCCCTTCCTAAGACTAGGAAGCAGGGCACTCTTCGTTCCCCTTCTGACGTCTGTGTCAGAAGCTTTCTCTGTCCCTTTTTATACTGTATTAAAACTCTGCTACACCAAATCTCTTGTGATCAAGCCTGGTCCCTGATCCAGAAGCTAAATCTTTTTGCTTGGGGATTCTGAATCCAACAACATTCACCATAAGCTATCAGTATTCGATGATCAAATAACTTTGGAAAAATCTCTGTTCGGTAATGTTAAATGCATATTTAGTTTTAAAATGACTACAAAAACAAACAAAATATTTGTGCCATTTTCTTACTACCTCCAAATTTTCTTATTGAAAAAAGTCCTAATGTACTCTATGATAGTGAATTATTGACTAAATTATATCATATTTTTTTCAGTTGCTACCAAAATTTTAATTCTCTTCTCTACACACTGTGGAGAAGGAAATGGCAACCCACTCCAGCATTCTTGCCTGAAAAATCCCATGGACAGAGGAATCTGGCAGGCTACAGTCCATGCGGTCACAAAGAGTCAGACACGACTGAGTCACTCAACACACACACACGCACTTAAGAATTTTTTAATGTTATGATATTTATATTACAGGGAGGTCAAATAAATTATTTCCATAATTAGTAATGTAGTTCTATAAGACATTAGTGCAGTGAGACAACAGTATGAATGCCTTATTTTACATGATATTACTGTGCAGTTGTTTCAAAGTAAATGATTAGCTATCTTTTCTATTTTTTTTATTTCACTGCAGACTTTATTAGACATTTTTCAAATGTCTACCAAATCCCAGATGACATGGATGCCTCTGGATATTGGACAGATTGTTTCTGAACTCTTCTCAGAATAAAATTTGGTCTATTTGATGATTCTGTTACTCAGTGAAAATTTTTGTTATTTAGTATTCATTGAGCACATTTATGATGACATCATACACATAACAGGCACCAGATCCTCTTCCAGTCCACAGATAGTGTCTTAACTGTTCCATGTTAAAGATTCTTGTTTTCTGTAGGAATTCCATAAGGGAGAAACAAAGAGTTGGCTCTTTTTTATTGAAATGCTCTTCTAATAGGCAGTTTAAATTATAAAAATGCTAACCCAAGTATAATAATTCTCTTGCTCAGATACCAGTTTTAAAGTGTTGACTAAGGGCAAGTCATGCCAAATTTTCTCAATAAATGTTTCTGAATCACTATTTCACTCATATTGACTGATTACTATCTACAGAGCAGTATTTTTTTTAATATTTTTTATTTATTTACTAGAGGATAATTACTTCACAATGTTGTGCTAGTTTCTGCTGAACAACAATGCAAATCAGCCATAATTTCATATATATATCTTCTTTCCCCCTCACATCCCACCAGTTTGGTTCATCACAGAGTGCCAGGCTAGCTCCCTGTGTTATAAAGCTGCTTCCCTTTGGCTATCTGTTTTACACATGATAGTGTATATATGTCAGTGCTGCTTTCTCAATTTGTTCTACTCCCTCCTTCCCCTATGGTGTCCACGAGTTCATTCTCTACATCTGGTCTCCATTTCTTCTCTGTAAATAAGTTCATCAGCACCATCTTCTAGATTTCATATATATTAGTTCAGTTTAGTTAAGTTGCTCAGTCATGTCCAACTCTTTGCGACCCCATGAATTGCAGCACGCCAAGCCTCCCTGTCCATCACCAATCCCCGGAGTTCACTCAAACTCTCATCCATCGAGTCGGTGATGCCATCGAGCCATCTCATCCTCTGTCGTCCCCTTCTTCTCCTGCTCTCAATCCCTCCCAAAATCAGAGTCTTTTCCAATGAGTCAACTCTTCACGTGAGGTGGCCAAAGTACTGGAGTTTCAGCTTTAGCATAAGTCTTTCCAATGTACACCCAGGACTGATCTTCTTTAGAATGGACTGGTTGGATCTCCTTGCAGGCCGAGGGACTCCCAAGTGTCTTCTCCAACACCACAGTTCAAAAGCATCAATTCTTCGGCGCTCAGCTTTCTTCACAGTCCAACTCTCACATCCATACATGACCACTGGAAAAACCATAGCCTTGACTAGATGGACCTTTGTTGCCAAAGTAATGTCTCTGCTTTTCAATATGCTATCCAGGTTGGTCATAACTTTCCTTCCAAGGAGTAAACGTCTTTTAATT
>NW_011494923.1:3851299-3853599 GCF_000754665.1 Bison bison bison | reverse complement strand
GACTGTTTCCCCATCTATTTCCCATGAAGTGATGGGACCGGATGCCATGGTCTTCGTTTTCTGAATGTTGAGCTTTAAGCCCACTTTTTCACTCTCCTCTTTCACTGTCATCAAGAGGCTTTTTAGCTCCCTTTTGAATTGTGGTTTTCTCAGAATATTCCCAGTATTTCTCAGAATAATCCAGTATGAGATTCCTGGAACATATGGTAGTTTTACTCCTAGTTTGTCCAGGAACTGCAGTGAGTTAGCCATTCCCTTCTCCAGGAATCTTCCCAACGCAGGAATTGAACCTGGGTCTCCTGCATTATAGGCAGATTGTTACTATCTGAGACACCAGGGAAACCCTAATGGTAGTTTTATTCCTAGTTTGTCAAGGAATACACACAGAATTTATATATACAACTCTTTACCCCCAAATAATTTCTTTCTTGTGACACATATAACTCTGAACTTTACACTAACAATTCCTAGTTTGAGCCAGGGTGACATAAAAATTCTTAGTTTCATAGAGTATACATATAAAAAATATTTTATTATACTATCATAACAAACCACTTCTTTTATAATAAAAAAGAAACCTATAAATTAATATAACATAGAGGGGGCACATACTATGTCCGTGATTTTCTGATATCCCAAATTCATTTTTGAAAATTCAGTAATGTTTAAATTCACAAAAACAAAACATATGATGAAAGATATCAATGAGGAAAGAACTTCATTTTTGAAGATTCAAAGGATGCAATTATGCTAATGGATTTAAACAAAGCATATGATTCCCAAATCATGTGTGGATGGGATTTAAGTAAGCAGAAATACAATCTACCCTGTATAACTTTAGAGAGAAACTGTTCTTAGAGCAGATTGAGCCAACTTTGGTTGGGAATATTAAATGAAACTAAAAGCTGAGGTATATTTGAAGATGAGCATATGTGGCAGTCTTCCACTATCCTTATCCCATGGCTGTATTCAAAGTGTCATGTAATTTTCCACCAGTGACTGTATACACACACACACACACACACACACAATTTTTCTCTGAAGAAATTGATTGATAAACTCTTTTCAGAGAACTGGAGGAGATTGTGTGAATTGAATTCCAGAATAAAATCCTATTTTTTTTAGCACAAATACCCCAGCATAAAAGACAGATATACACAGAATCATGCTAACAGTAACCCATCAGTGATAAGACTGTCAAGGGAACAGAATTCCTTTTGCTTGCCTGATACTTGAAGAAAATTCTAGCATGGAAGACAAAGCCCAGGATATCCACACTGAAAACACACACATACACACACAGACAACAAATATATAAACAATAAACAACAAAAAAAAAGAGATAACTTGAAGAACAAAGGAAATGAAGAACTGGATAAAAACAAAATCCTAGAGAGTATTAAGAAGATACAATTTCAGTAAAATAAGAAGAGAATGTTAACTTAAAGAACATGAATATAAAAATGTAAAATCAATAGAATAAGAAAAGGTAAATTTGAAAAGTAATCTAAACAAAAAAGATATTAAAGATGTATATTACAGTTCCAGAAATTAGCTCTCAGGCTGCACTAGGTATCTGGAGATAAAAGAAATAATAGAGAGTGAATAAATGTAACTGACATCTTGAGTACATCATAATTAAAAAAAAAATTATACATTTTTATTAAGATGTTTTTCACACTTATATGACCACCACCACAAATACTTTTTGAAGACTTTTACCACCTGAAAACAAAACTACATGCCAATTAAGAGTTACTCTAAATTTTTCCCTCAATCCTCCAGACATAGGCAGGAATTTATCTACTTTCTGTCACTGAAGATTTCATGGTCTCAACAATTTTAAAAAGTAGAATCACATAATAAATGGTATTTTGTGGCTGGCACATTTCCAAGGTTTATCTCTGTTGTAATGTGTCTCAGTATCTTATTCCTTTTTATTGCTGAGTATTATTCTAATGCATGTATTATTTTTTGTGTTTGGCTAAGAGATGGGAACACCAGACCACCTTATCCGCCTCTTGAGAAATTTGTGTGCAGGTCAGGAAGCAACAGTTAGAACTGGACATGGAAAAACAGACTGGTTCCAAATAGGAAAAGGAGTTCCTCAAGGCTGTATATAGTCACCCTGTTTATTTCACTTATATGCAGAGTACATCATGAGACACGCTGGACTGGAAGTAGCACAAGCTGGAATCAAGATTGCCGGGAGAAATATCAATAACCTCAGATATGCAGATGACACCACCCTTATGGCAGAAAGTGAAGAGGAACTAAAAAGCCTCTTGAGAAAGTGAAAG
>NW_011494923.1:3849223-3851199 GCF_000754665.1 Bison bison bison | reverse complement strand
AAGACGCTTACCCCTTGGAAGGAAAGTTATGACCAACCTAGATAGCATATTGAAAAGCAAAGACATTACTTTGCCAACAAAGGTCCATGTAGTCAAGGCTATGGTTTTTCAAGTGGTCATGTATGGGTGTGAGAGTTGGACTGTGAAGAAGGCTGAGCACCAAGAATTGGTGCTTTTGAACTGTGGTGTTGGAGAAGACTCTTGAGAATCTGTTGGACTGCAAGGAGATCCAACCAGTCCATTCTGAAGGAGATCAGCCCTGGAATTTCTTTGGAAGGTAATGCTAAAGCTGAAACTCCAGTACTTTGGCCACCTCATGTGAAGAGCTGACTCATTGGAAAAGACTCTGATGCTGGGAGGGATTGGAGGCAAGAGGAGAAGGGGACAACAGAGGATGAGATGGCTGGATGGCATCACTGACTCAGTGGAAGTGAGTGTGGGTGAACTCTTGGAGTTGGTGATGGACAGGGAGGCCTTGCGTTCTGCGATTCATGGGGTCACAAAGAGTTGGACACGACTGAGCAACTGATCTGATACATTTTCATATATTTTAGATAGCTAAAATTTAGAAGTGTAATTTCTAATTATTCTCTGTTTAATGTAATGGGAAGCTGCCAGAGTATTTTTCAAAGTAACTGAATCATTTTACGTTTTATTTATTGTTTTTAATTTTATTTTATTAACTTTACAATATTGTATTAGTTTTGCCAAATATCGAAATGAATCCGCCACAGGTATACCTGCATTCCCCATCCTGAACCCTCCACCCTCCTCCCTCCCCTACCCTCCCTCTGGGTCATCCCAGTGCACCAGCCCCAAGCATCCAGTACCGTGCATCGAACCTGGACTGGTGACTCGTTTCATACATGATGTCATACATGTTTCAATGCTATTCTCCCATATCTCCCCACCCTCTCCCTCTCCCACAAAGTCCATAAGACTGATCTATACATCGGTGTCTCTTTTGCTGTCTCGTACACCGGGTTATTGTTACCATCATTCTAAATTCCATATATATGTGTTAGTATACTGTATTCGTGTTTTTCGTTCTGGCATACTTCACTCTGTATAATAGGTTCCAGTTTCATCCATCTCATTAGAACTGATTCAAATGTATTCTTTTTAATGGCTGAGTAATACTCCATTGTGTATATGTACCACAGCTTTCTTTTCCATTCATCTGTTGATGGGCATCTAGGGTGCTTCCATGTCCTGGCTATTATAAACAGTGCTGTGATGAACACTGGGGTACATGTGTCTCTTTCCCTTCTGATTTCCTCAGTGTGTATGCCCAGCAGTGGGATTGCTGGATCATAAGGCAGTTCTATTTCCAGTTTTTTAAGGAATCTCCACACTGTTCTCCATAGTGGCTGTACTAGTTTGCGTTCCCACCAACAGTGTAAGAGAGTTCCCTTTTTTTCACACCCTCTCCAGCATTTATTGCTTGTAGACTTATGGATCGCAGCCATTCTGACTGGCATGAAATGGTACCTCATAGGGGTTTTGATTTGCATTTCTCTGATAATGAGTAACGTTGAGCATCTTTTCATGTGTTTGTTAGCCATCTATATGTCTTCTTTGGAGAAATGTCTATTTAGTTCTTTGGCCCATTTTTTGATTGGGTCATTTATTTTTCTGGAATTGAGCTGTAGGAGTTCTTTGTATATTTTTGAGATTAGTTGTTTGTCAGTTGCTTCATTTGCTATTATTTTCTCCCATTCTGAAGGCTGTCTTTTCACCTTGCTAATAGTTTCCTTTGATGTGCAGAAGCTTTTAAGTTTAATTAGGTCCCATTGTTTATTCTTGCTTTTATTTCCAATATTCTGGGAGGTGGGTCATAAAGGATCCTGCTGTGATGTATTTTGGAGAGTGTTTTGCCTATGTTCTCCTCTAGGAGATTTATAGTTTCTGGTCTTACGTTTAGATCTTTAATCCATTTTGAGTTTATTTTTGTGTATGGTGTTAGAAAGTGTTCT
>NW_011494923.1:3847631-3847836 GCF_000754665.1 Bison bison bison | reverse complement strand
AGCTTTATGGCCCAGGATGTGATCTATCCTGGAGAAGGTTCCATGTGCACTTGAGAAAAAGGTGAAATTGACTGTTTTGGGATTAAATTTCCTATAGATACCAATTAGGTCTAACTGGTCTATTGTATCATTTAATGTTTGTGTTTCCTTGTTAATTTTCTGTTTAGTTGATCTATCCATAGATGTGAGTGGGGTATTAAAGTCT
>NW_011494923.1:3846945-3847531 GCF_000754665.1 Bison bison bison | reverse complement strand
TGATTGCTGTGGCCAAAACTTCCAAAACTATGTTGAATAGTAATGGTGAAAGTGGGCACCCTTGTGTTGTTCCTGACTTTAGAGGAAATGCTTTCAATTTTTTACCACTGAGGATAATGTTTGCTGTGGGTTTGTCATATATAGCTTTTATTATTTTGAGGTATGGTCCTTCTATTCCTGCTTTCTGGAGAGTTCTTATCATAAATGGATGTTGAATTTTGTCAAAGGCTTTCTCTGCATCTATTGAGATAATCATATGGTTTTTATTTTTCAATTTGTTAATGTGGTGTATAACATTGATTAATTTGCAGATATTGAAGAATCCTTGCACCCCTGGGATAAAGCCCACTTGGTCATGGTGTATGATCTTTTTAATGTGTTGTTGGATTCTGATTGCTAGAATTTTGTTAAGCATTTTTGCATCTATGTTCATCAGTGGTATTGGCCTGTAGTTTTCTTTTTTTGTGGGATCTTTGTCAGGTATTGGTATTAGGGTGATGGTGGCCTCATTGAATGAGTTTGGAAGTTTACCTTCCTCTGCAATTTTCTGGAAGAGTTTGTGCAGGATAGGTGTTAGCTCTTCTCT
>NW_011494923.1:3845515-3846740 GCF_000754665.1 Bison bison bison | reverse complement strand
CCTATAGATACCAATTAGGTCTAACTGGTCTATTGTATCATTTAATGTTTGTGTTTCCTTGTTAATTTTCTGTTTAGTTGATCTATCCATAGATGTGAGTGGGGTATTAAAGTCTCCCACTATTATTGTGTTATTGTTAATTTCTCCTTTCATACTTGTTAGCATTTGTGTTACATATTGCGGCGCTCCCGTGTTGGGTGCATATATATTTATAATTGTTATATCTTCTTCTTGGATTGATCCTTTGATCATTATGTAGTGACCATCTTTGTCTCTTTTCACAGCCTTTGTTTTAAAGTCTATTTTATCTGATATAAGTATTGCTACTCCTGCTTTCTTTTGGTCCCTATTTGCATGAAAAGTCTTTTTCCAGCCCTTCACTTTCAGTCTGTATGTGTCCCCTGTTTTGAGGTGGGTCTCTTGTAGACAACATATGTAGGGGTCTTGTTTTTGTATCCATTCAGCCAGTCTTTGTCTTTTGGTTGGGGCATTCAACCCATTTACATTTAAGGTAATTACTGATAAGTATGATCCCGTTGCCATTTACTTTATTCTTTTGGGTTCGAGTTTATACACCATTTTTGTGTTTCCTGTCTAGAGAATATCCTTTAGTATTTGTTGGAGAGCTGGTTTGGTGGTGCTGAATTCTCTCAGCTTTTGCTTGTCTGAGAAGCTTTTGATTTCTCCTTCATATTTGAATGAGATCCTTGCTGGGTACAATAATCTGGGCTGTAGGTTATTTTCTTTCATCACTTTAAGTATGTCTTGCCATTCCCTCCTGGCTTGAAGAGTTTCTATTGAAAGATCAGCTGTTATCCTAATGGGAATTCCCTTGTGTGTTATTTGTTGTTTTTCCCTTGCTGCTTTTAATATTTGTTCTTTGTGTTTGATCTTTGTTAATTTGATTAATATGTGTCTTGAGGTGTTTCGCCTTGGGTTTATCCTGTTTGGGACTCTCTGGGTTTCTTGGACTTGGGTGATTATTTCCTTCCCCATTTTAGGGAAGTTTTCAACTATTATCTCCTCAAGTATTTTCTCATGGTCTTTCTTTTTGTCTTCTTCTTCTGGGACCCCTATGATTCGAATGTTGTAGCATTTAATATTGTCCTGGAGGTCTCTGAGATTGTCCTCATTTCTTTTAATTCGTTTTTCTTTTATCCTCTCTGATTCATTTATTTCTACCATTCTATCTTCTAATTCACTAATCCTATCTTCTGCCTCTGTT
>NW_011494923.1:3843264-3845415 GCF_000754665.1 Bison bison bison | reverse complement strand
TATTCATTTTATATTGACTCTCTTTTATTTCTTCTAGGTCCTTGTTAAACCTTTCTTGCATCTTCTCAATCTTTGTCTCCAAGCTATTTATCTGTGATTCCATTTTGATTTCAAGATTTTGGATCAATTTCACTATCATTATTCAGAATTCTTTATCAGGTAGATTCCCTATCTCTTCCTCTTTTGTTTGGTTTGGTGGGCATTTATCCTGTTCCTTTATCTGCTGGGTATTTCTCTGTCTCTTCATCTTGTTTAAATTGCTGAGTTTGGAGTGTCCTTTCTGTATTCTGGCACTTTGTGGAGTTCTATTTATTGTGGCGTTTCCTCGCTCTGTGTGTTTGTACAGGTGGCTTGTCAAGATTTCTTGATTAGGGAAGCTTGTTTTGGTGTTCTGGTGAGTGGAACTGTATTTCTTCTCTCTGGTGTGCAATGAAATGTCCAGTAATGAGTTATGGGATGTCTATGGTTTTGGGATGACTTTGGGCTGCCTGTATCTTGGAGCTCAGGGCTGTGTTCCTTGCTGCTGGAGAATTTGCTTGGTATGCCTTGCCCTGAAACTTGTTTCGCCCAGAGAGATTTACAGCATTATATGGAGAAGAGAAGAGTGAGGAGAGAGTTAGAGGTGACCCAAATGAGATGAGGTGGAATCAATAGAGGAGAGAGTGGGCTATTCATTAATCTCTTCCTTATGTACACTCCACAACTGGACCGCTCAGAGTTGTTCACAGAGTTATACAGAGAAGAGAAGGAAGAAGGTGGCAGACGTGGCCAGGAGGATAAATGGGGGGAATGAAAAGGAGGGAGACAGATCCAGCCAGTAATCAGTTCCCTAAGTGTTCTCCACTGTCTGGAACACACAGAAATTCACAGAGTTGGGTAGAGTAGAGAGGGGTTAGGGAGGAGACACAGGCGACCTAGTGGAGAAAAAGGAGAGTCCAAAGGGAGAGAGAGCAGTTAAGCCAGTAATCTCGCTCCCTAGTGAAAAATGGGTACTGAAGATTGGGTTCTTAAAGGTAGAAAATGGGTAACAAATACATAAAAGCAAAAATTTAAAATATAGAGTAGAGTTTGGAATTTCAAAAATACGATGTTAAAGAAAAGAAGAAGGAAAAGAAAGAGAGAAAAAACGAACGAACAAAAACAAACAAGGTCGCAAAAATTATATAGAAAATATAGGTACAAAATTGATAACTAATACCAAAAAGCAAAAGTAAAAAATCTAGAGTAGAGTTTGGAATTTCAAAAATACAATGTTAAAAAAAGAAGAAGAAATAGAAGGAGAGAGGAAAAAAAAAAACAAACAAGAACAAACAAGGTCGCACAAATTATAAAAAAAAAGAATACAGGTACAAAATTGATAACAAATACCAAAAAGCATAAATTAAAAATCTAGAATAGAGTTCGGAATTTCAGATATACAATGTTATTTAAAAGAAGAAGAGAAAGAAACAGAAAAAAAGAAAAATAAAAAAAAAGGGTCACAGAAATTATATAAAAACAAAAACAAAACTATAGGTACAAAATTGATAACAAATACTAAAAAGACTAAAATTAAAAATCTAGAGTAGAGTTTGGAATTTCAAAAATACAATGTTAAAGAAAAGAAGGAAAAAAAAAAGGTCAAAAAATTATTTTAAAAAATATATATATGAAGTTTGCTTTAAAAAAAAATAGGGTCTTTTTTTTTTTTTTTTGGCAAAGTAATCGGTTATAAAAGTGGAAATTAAAGGAATAATAGAGGACTTAATTTTTTTTTTTTTTTATAGGCTCACTTGTTCAGTCGCACTGACGGGAGGTAGGGAGGGATGCTGCAGACAAATAACACTGGCATGTGCTCGCAGTGCCTCAGCCACACTGGGTCTGCACCCTGTTCACAGCGCGTGTAGCCTCTCTGCCCACGCTGCTCAGGCTCTAGGTTGATCTGCCGCGAACCATCCACAGCCGGCCCTGGGCTGCCTGTACTTCCCAGGTCCAAGATGCTCAGGTTCAGGCACTTGGGTAGTCCTCAGAGGCGCAGATTCTTGGTTGGGCCTGCGTTTTGTGCCCTTCCCAGATCCGAGCAGCTCAGGTGATGAGGTGTTTTGCGTGCGCGATTGCTGTGACTTATCACCTCCCCACTGCTCGGTTATCTAATTGTGCACCGGCACAGCT
>NW_011494923.1:3836453-3842933 GCF_000754665.1 Bison bison bison | reverse complement strand
GCTAATGGCGTATGCAGGCGTCTGCGCTGCTTCTCCGCTGGGGGAGTTACCATAGGGCTCGCAATCTGCAGGTTTTAATTGTTTATTTGTTTTTCTTCCCTGTTATGTTGCCCTCTGTGCTTCCAAGGCTCGGCACAGATTCGGCAGTGAGAAGGTTTCCTGGTGTTTGGAAACTTCTCTCTTTTTAAGACTCCCTTCCCAGGATGGAACTCCATCCCTGCCTCTTTTGTCCCTTTTTTTTGTCTTTTGTATTTTTTCCTACCTCCTTTCAAAGACTTGGGTTGCTTTTCTGGGTGCCTGATGTCCTCTGCCGGCATTCAGAAGTTGTTTTGTGGAATTTACTCGGTGTTTAAATGTTCTTTTGATGAATTTGTGGGGGAGAAAGTATTCTCCCCGTCCTACTCCTCCGCCATCTTCGATATTTACCTCCTCATTTTACATTTTACATTCTAACCAGCAATATATGAAAGTGAAAGAATGAAAGTTGCTCAGTCGTGTCTGACACTTTGCAACCTCATGGACTACATAGTCCATGGAATTCTCCAGGCCAGAATACTGAAGTGGGTAGCTATTCCCTTCTCCAGGGGATCTTCCCAATCCAGGGATTTTACCCAGATTTTCTGCACTGCAGGTGAATTGAGCCACCACAGAATCCCTTACCAGATGAGCTACCAGGGAATCCCAGGAATACAGTGTTGCCATTTCTCTGCATCCTCAGCAAATCTTTATACTCTGTGTCTTTCAATTACAGTCGTTAAGTGTAAATGAAGTGGTATCTCATTGTGACTGATTTTCATTTCACTGATGGTTAATAATCTTAAGCATTTATTCATATACTTGTTGATCACTTTATATCATTTTTTGGAAAGATGTCTTCAGATGTTTAGTGTTTAATAAATAAGTTAAATTCAGTTATTTTAACTATTAGTGAGTTGTAAGAGTTCTTTCATATATTCTAGATACAAGCACTTTAACAGATGTATAACTTTCAAAAATTTTGTCCTATTCTGTAGGTTGTCTTTTCACTTTCTTGATGGTACTCTACAAAAAGGCTGAATTTTGATGATGTCTAGTTTATATATGATTTCTTCTGTCACTTGTGATTTAGTGTGATATATAATGCTTTGCATAACTCAAACTTATGACGATTTGCTCCAATAATTTCCTCTAAGCATTGTATATTTTGAGCTATATATTTGGATTATAATCCATTTTGAAGTAATTATGTGTATATTTTCCATAGTGGTTGCACAAATTTACATTCCCACTAACAGTGTAAGTCTCTCAAGACAATTGAAATGAAGCAAAAAATAAACAAATGTGACCTAATCAAACTTAGATAATTTTGCACAGCAAAGGAAACCATAAACAAAACCAAACGACAATCTATTGACTAGAAAAAAATATTTGCAACTGACAAGGGCTTAATTTCCAAAATATAAAAACAGCTTCTACAATTAAATAACAACTATAGCAAACAAAACCTGATTGTAAATTGGGCAGAAGACCTAAGTATTAATAGACATTTCTCCAAGATGATATACAGATGGCAAAATAAACATGCAAAAAGATGCCCATTATCATTAATTATTGCAGGTGTGTGCTCAGGCATGTGTGACTCTTTGCAACCACAAGGACTGCAACCTACCAGGTTCCTCTGTCCATGGGATTTCCCAGGAAAGAATACTGGAGTGGGTTGCCATTTCCTTCTCTAGGAGATCTTTCAAAACCAGGGATCAAACCCACAATTCTCAAGTCTCATGCATTGGCAGGTAGGTTCTTTACCACTAGTGCCACCTGGGAAGCCTGAGAAATGCAAATTAAAACAATGATGTACCATTACACACTGGTCAGAACGGCCAGTTAAAAACTCTAAAAAAGTAAATGCTGGAGAGGTTGTGGAGAAAAAGGAAACTCTCTTACATTGTTGGAAGATGTTGTGTTTGTGGAGAATAGTTCAGTTCAGTTCAGTTAAGTCGCTCAGTCGTGCCCGACTCTTTGCGATCCCATGAAACACAGCATGCCAGGCCTCCCTATCCATTACCAACTCCCGGAGTTCACCCAAACTCATGTACATTGAGTCAGTGATGCCATCCAACCATCTCATCCTCTGTCGTCCCCTTCTCTTCCTGCCTTCAATCTTTCCCAGCATCAGAGTCTTTTCAAGTGAGCCAGCTATTCACATCAGGTGGCCAAAATATTGGCATTTCAGCTTCAACACCAGTCCTTCCAACGAACACCCAGGACTGATCTCCTTTAGGATGGAATGACTGGATCTCCTTGCAGACCAAGGGACTCTTGAGTCTTCTCCAACACTACAGTTCAAAAGCATCAATTCTTCAGTGCTCAGCTTTCATTATAGTCCAACTCTCACATCCATACATGACCACTGGAAAAACCATAGCCTCGACTAGGTGGACCTTTGTTGGCAAAGTAATGTCTCTGCTTTTTAATATGCCATTTAAGTTGTTAATAACTTTCCTTCCAAGGAGTAAGCGTCTTTTAATTTCATGGCTGCAACCACCATCTGCAGTGATTTTGGAGCCCAGAAAAACAAGTCAGCCACTTTTCCATTGTTTCCCCATCTATTTCCCAAAAAGTGATGGGACCAGATGCCATGATCTTCATTTTCTGAATGTGGAGCTTAAAGCCAACATTTTCACTCTCCTCTTTCACTTTCATCATGAGTTTTTTTAGTTCCTCTTCACTTTCTGCCATAAGGGTGGTGTCATCTGCATATCTGAGGTTATTGATATTTCTCCCAGCAATCTTGATTCCAGCTTGTGCTTCCTCCAGCCCAGCGTTTCTCATGATTTACTCTGCATATATGTTAAATAAGCAGGGTGACAATATACAGCCTTGACGTACTCCTTTTCCTATTTGGAACCAGTCTGTTGTTCCATGTCCAGTTCTAACTGTTGCTTCCTGACATGCATACAGATTTCTTAAGAAGTAGGACAGATGGTCTGGTATTCCCATTTCTTGAAGTATTTTCAACATTTTTTTTGTGATCCACACAGTCAAAAATTCTTTGGCATAGTCAAGAAAGCAGAAATAGATGTTTTTCTGGAATTGTCTTGCTTTTTCCATGATCCCACAGATGTTGGCAAATTGATCTCTGTTTCCTCTGCCTTTTCTAAAATCAGCTTGAACATCAGGAAGTTCACGGTTCACATATTGTTGAGAATATGTTGAGAATGGCTTGGAGAATTTTCAGCATTACTTTACTAGCGTGTGAGATGAGTGCAATTGTGCGGTAGTTTAAGCCTTCTTTGGCATTGCCTTTCTTTGGGATTGGAATGAAAACTGACCTTTTCCAGTCCTGTGGCCATTGCTGAGTTTTCCAAATTTGCTGGCATATTGAGTGCAGCACTTTCACAGCATCATCTTTCAGGATTTGAAATAGCTCAACAGGAATTCCATCACCTCCACTAGCTTTGTTCATAGTGATGCTTTCTAAGGCCCACTTGACTTCACATTCTAGGATGTCTGGCTCTAGGTGAGTGATCACACCATCGTGATTATCTGCGTCGAGAAGCTCTTTTTTGTACAGTTGTTCTGTGTATTACAGTTCTTTAAAGCATAGGACCCTGCTTCTTTCACCAGTCATATCCACAACTAGATATTGTTTTTGCTTTGGCTCCATCTCTTCATTCTTTCTGGAATTATTTCTCCACTGATCTCTTGTAGCATGATCCAGTGGATGTTGGCAATTTTATCTCTGGTTCCTCCACCTTTTTCTAAAACCAGCTTGAATATCTGGAAGTTCACGGTTCACATATTGCTGAAGCCTGGCTTGGAGAATTTTAAGCATTACTTTACTAGTGTGTGAGATGAGTGCAATTGTGCGGTAGTTTGAGTATTCTTTGGCATTGCCTTTCTTTGGGATTGGAATGAAAACTGAGCTTTTCCAGTCCTGTGGCCACTGCTGAGGAGAATGGTTACTAATTCTTAAATGCTTCTTGCAACTTACCAGAAATGCCATCTGGACTGGTCTGTTCTTTTGAGGAGTATTTAAATAAATAATTCAGTCTCTTTGCTATAGAAACTATATTCAGCTTTGCTATTTCTTCTTGACCCAATCTTAGTAGTTTGTGGCTTTAAATAAATATATCTATTTCACAAAAGTTATCTAATTTTCTGTCATATAGTTGTGAAAGGTTGTTGCTGAATCATGCAAAGACGCTAGGATTCTTGGCCTCCAGAGGAGAATAATTCAATCTGGGGCCAGAGACTAGGCTTGATCGCTCAGAGCTTTTGTGTAATAAAATTTTATTAAAGTATAAAGGAGATAGTTAAAGCCTCTGACGTAGACATCAGAAGGGGGCAGAAAGAGTACCCCCTTGCTAGTGTTAGCAATGGAGTTATATACTCTCCAATAATTCCAAAAAATGTCTGAAGGTTGTAAAGACCTCACCAGACCTACTCCCATAATTTACATTTTAAGATAACAGAATTAGCCAGAAGGTTTAATCCGGAGACTATCCTCAGGCAGGATACATAATCCTAAGAAATGTAGAAGGAAAAAAAAAGTTTTTCCTTTTTTTTCTCCTTGAGAATTCCAGACCTCTTTCTCTTTGGGGACCCCAGACTTCTTATTCTTCCTATCCAGGAAATGACTCTCTCAGTTGTGTATATTACTTCCTTATAATCCATTTTTATTTCTGTAGTATCTATTGTCATTCCCTTTTTCATTCATGATATTAGTAATCTAGTCTTCTATTTTATTTTTCTTGGCTATCATGACAGATTTTTTTTTTTCTATCAAATTACTGATCTTTTTAAGATAGCAAAATTTGGCTTGGTTGGGTTTTCTATTGTTTTCTAATTCTACATTTCATTTAACTTCTCTTTAATCTTTATTTTCCCTTGCCTTTTGTTTGCATTCTTTTTAATTCACTTTTTTTTTCCAGTGCCTAATAGTGGAACATTGATGATAATTTGCAATTTTTTCTTCTTTTTTTAATAAGTGTTTACAGATATAAATTTTCCTCTCACTACTGCTTTAGCAATATCCAATTAAAAGTTTTATTATTGGTTTACTTTTCATTTATCCCAAAGTATTTCTAGCTTTCTTTGTGATTTCTTGTGTATTTTATTTTGTTTAATTTCTATATATTTGTAAATTTCTCAATTTAGAAATTTGGGTTTCAATTTATTCATGTAGGTATCTATCTAGCTATCTAACTATGTATCCACTATACTTAATAAAACTGACCTGAGACACAATATAAATAAAGATTTATGCTAATATAATTCTATTGGTTTTAGAACAAATTCCTTAATGATGCTTTCTCTTTAAACAAAATATTCTTTCTAGGGGTGAGTAAAATAACTGCACAGATGCACAGCACTGAAGCTGCAAGTGGCTGGGAGGAGATACCTCACCTCCAAGGTCAGAAGCAGTGCCGGCACTTCACTGGAGTAGCTGTGAATAGATACCCCATGTCCAAGGTCAGGAGCAGCGACTGCGCTTCGCTGGACCGGCCATGAGGAAATAACCCACGTCGGAAGGCAAAGGAGAAGCCCCAGCCAGATAGTAGGAGGGGTGAATTCACAATTAGAATCAAACCCCATTCCCACCAGTGACGTTCAGAGGGCTCAAACGAAACTTGTGTGCACCAGGACCCAGGACCCTACAGAGACTGAGACAGAACTGTGTTTGAGCATCACCTGTGGAGGTACAGGTCGGCAGTGGTCTGCTTCAGGGACAGGGGTTCTGGGTGTGGGTATGGCATAAGTCCACTTAAAGGAGGTCACCATTAACGCCTCCGTAAAGCTGCCAGAACTTACATAGGACTGGGAAATAGACTCTTGGAGAGCACAACATAACCTTGTGCACTAGAACCAAGGAGCAAGGAACAGTGACCCACAGGAGACTTGTCTGTGGGTATCCAGGATGCTCCAGGAAATATTTGGGTTGGTGGTGCCCTGCTGCAGGGTTGGGGGCATGGTCTGTAGCAGTACATTCATGGGATTATTTGAGGTAGGTGACCAATGTCTTCAAAACCTCCACCATAGTTTCAGTCAGTCAGTTCAGTCACTCAGTCATTTCCAACTTTTTGCGACCTCATGAATCACAGCACGTCAGGCCTCCCTGTCCATCACCAACTCCCGGAGTTCACTCAGACTCACGTCCATCGAGTCAGTGATGCCATCCAGCTATCTCATCCTCTGTCGTCCCCTTCTCCTCCTGCCCCCAATCCCTCCTAGCATCAGAGTCTTTTCCAATGAGTCAGCTCTTCGCATGAGGTGGCCAAAGTACTGGCATTTTAGCGTTAGCATCATTCCTTCCAAAGAAATCCCAGGGCTGACCTCCTTCAGAATGGACTGGTTGGATCTTCTTGCAGTCCAAGGGACTCTCAAGAGTCTTCTCCAACACCACAGTTCAAAAGCTTCAATTAGTTGGCACTCAGCTTTCTTCACAGTCCAACTCTCACATCCATATATGACCACTGGAAAAACCATAGCCTTGACTGA
>NW_011494923.1:3832815-3836213 GCF_000754665.1 Bison bison bison | reverse complement strand
ATTTCTCATGATGTACTCTGCTTATAAGTTAAATAAGCAGGGTGACAATATACAGCCTTGACGTACTCCGTTTCCTATTTGGAACCAGTTTGTTGTTCCATGTCCAGTTCTAACTCTTGCTTCCTGACATGCATACAGATGTCTCAAGAGGCAGGTCAGGTGGTCTGGTATTCCCATGTCTTGAAGAATTTTCCACAATTTTTTGTGATCCACACAGTCAAAGGCTTTGCATAGGTAATAAATCAGAAATAGATATTTTTCTGGAACTCTCTTGCTTTTTCCATGATCCAGCCAATGTTGGCAATTTGATTTCTGGTTCCACCATAGTTTGGCCCCAGATAAATAGAAGGGAGGGAACACAGCTCCATCCTTCAACAGAAAATTGAATTAACGATGTACTGAGCATGGCCATTACCATCAGAACAAGACCCAGTATCCTCCTCAGTCAGTCTATCCCATCAGGAGGCTTCCATAAGCCTCTTATCCTTCTCCATCAGAGGGCAGACACATTGAAAACCACCATCACAGAAAGCTAACCTGTCTAATCATGTGGACTACAGCCTTATCTTACTCAATGAAACTATGAGCCATGCTGTGTAGTGCCACCCAAGATTGATGGGTCATGATGGAGAGTTCTGACAAAATGTGGTCCACTGGAGAAGGGAATGGCAAACACCCTCAGTATTCTTGCCTTGAGAACCCCATGAACAGTATAAAAAGGCAAAAAGATAAGACACTGAAAGATGAACACCCCAGGTCGGTAGGTGCCCAATATGCTTCTAGAGATCAGTTGAGAAATAACTCCAGAAAGAATGAAGAGATGGAGCCAAAGGAAAAATAACACCCGGTTGTGGATGTGACTGGTGATGGAAGCAAGGTCTGATGCTGTAAGAGCAATATTGCATAGGAACCTGGAACGTTACCTCCATGAATCAAGGCAAACTGGAAGTGATCAAACAAGAGATGGCAAGACTGAGCATCGATATTTTAGGAATCAGTGAACTAAAATAGACTGGAATGGGGGAATTTACCTCAGATGACCATTATATCTACTACTGTAGCCAAGAATCCCTTAGAAGAAATGGAGTAGCCATCATAGTCAACAAAAGAGTCTGAAATGCAGTAATTGGATGCAGTCTCATAAACAACAGAATGATCTTTGTTCGTTTCCAAGGGACGCCATTCAATATCACGGTAATAGAAGTCTATGCCCTGACCAGTAATGCTAAAGAAACTGAAGCTGAACGGTTCTATGAAGACCTACAAGACCTTCTAGAGTTAACACCCCCAAAAGATGTCCTTTTCATTATAGGGGACTGGAATGAAAAAGTAGGAAGTCAAGAAAGACCTGGAGTAACAGGCAAATTTGGCCTTGGAGTACAGAATGAAGCAGGGAAAAGGCTAATAGAGTTCTGCCAAGAGAATGCACTGTTCATAGCAAACATCCTCTTCCAAAAACACGAGAAGACTCTACACATGGATATCACCAGATGGTTCCATTTGTAATCAGATGGATTATGTTCTTTGCAGCCAAAGATGGAGAAGCTCTATACAGTCAGCAAAAATTAGATTGGGAGCTGATGGTGGTTCAGATCATGAACTCCTTATTGCCAAATTTACACTTACATTGAAGAAAGTAAGGAAAACCACTAGACCATTCAGTTCAGTTCAGTTCAGTCACTCAGTCGTGTCCAACACCATGCAACTGCATGAACCGCACCACACCAGGCCTCCCTGTCCATCACCAACTCTGGGAGTTCACCCAAACTCATGTCCATTGAGTCAGAGATGCCATCCAACCATCTCATCCTCTGTTGTTCCCTCCTTCTCCTGCCCTCAATCTTCCCAGTCTCAGAGTCTTTTCAAATGAGTCAGCTCTTCACATCAGGTGGCCAAAGTATTGGAGTTTCAGCCTCAGCATCAGTCCTTGCAAAGAATATTCAGGACTGATCTCCTTTAGGATGGACTGGTTGAATCTCCTTACATTCAAAGAGAATCTCAAGAGTCTCTGCCAACACCACAGTTCAAAAGCATAAATTCTTTGGCACTCAGCTTTCTTTATAGTCCAACTCTCACATCCATACATGACCACTGGAAAAACCATAGCCTTGACTGAATACATGGACCTTTATAACAAAGTAATGTCCCTACTTTTCAATAGGCTATCTATGTTGGTCATTACTTTCCTTCCAAGGAGTAAGTGTCTTTTAATTTCATGGCTTGCAGTCACCATCTGCAGTGATTTTGGAACCCAGACAAATAAAGTCTGACACTGTTTCCAATTTTTCCCCATCTATTTGCCATGAAGTGATGCAACCATATGCCATGATCTTAGGTTTCTGAATGTTGAGCTGTAAGCCAACTTTTTAATCTCCTCTTTCCTCTTCATCAAGAGGCTCTTTGGTTCTTCTTCACTTTCTGCCATAAGAGTGGTGTCATCTGCATATCTGAGTTTAATGATATTTCTCCCGGCAATCTTGATTCCAGCCTGTGCTTCCTCAGCCCAGTGTTTCTCATGATGTAGTCTGCATATAAGTTAAATAAGCAGGGTGACAATATACAGCCTTGACTTACTCTTTTTCCTATTTGGAACCAGTCTGGTTTTCCATGTCCAGACCATTCAGGTATGACCTAAATCTAATCTTTTTTGGTTATACAGTGGAATAAGAAATAGATTTAAGGGACTAAATCTGATACAGTGAATGATGAACTATGGATGGAGGTTTGTAACACTGTACAGAAGATAGGGAGCAAGATCATCCCCAAGAAAGAGAAATGTAAAAAGGCAAAATGGCTCTTTGAGGAAGCCTTGCAATTAGCTGTTAAAAAAAAAGAGAGAGAGAGAGAGATGCAAAAAGCAAAGGAGAAAGGGGAAAATATACCCATTTGAATGCAGAGTTCCAGAGAAGAGCAATGAGAGGTAAGAAAGCCTTCCTCAGAGGTCAGTACAAAGAAATAAAAGAAAACAGTATAATGGGAGACTGGAGATCTCTTCAAGAAAATTAGAGATTCCAAGGGAACATTTAATGCAAAGATGGGCTCAGTAAAGGACAGAAATGTTATGGACCTAAGAGAAGAAAAAGATATTAAGAAGAGGTGGCAAGAATACAAAGAACTGTACAAAAAATATCTTCATGACCCAGATAATCATGATGGTACGATCACTCACCTAGAGCCAGACATCCTGTAATGAGAAGTTTATTGGGCCTTAGGATGCTTCACTACAAACACAGCTAGTGGAGGTGACGGAATTCCAGTTGAGCTATTTCAAATCCTAAAAGATGATGCTATGAAAGTGTTGCGCTCAATATGAAAACAAATTTGGAAAACTCAGCAGTGGCCACAGGACTGGAAAAGGTCAGTTTTCATTCCAATCCCAAAGAAAGGCAATGCCAAAG
>NW_011494923.1:3832408-3832715 GCF_000754665.1 Bison bison bison | reverse complement strand
ATAGATGGGGAAACAGTGGATACAGTGGCTGACTTTATTTTGGGGGGGGCTCCAAAATCACTGCAGATGGTAACTGAAATAAAGACACTTACTGCTTGTAAGAAAAGTTATGACTTTTATTTTCACAGTAAAAAGCAGAGATGTTACTTTGCCAACAAAGGTCTTCTAGTCAAGGCTATGATTTTTCCAGTAGTCTGTATGAATGTGAGAGTTGGACCATAAAGAAAGCTGAGTGCCAAAGAATTGATGCTTTTGAACGGTAGTGTTGGAGAAGACTCTTGAGAGTCCCTTGGACTGCAAGGAGATC
>NW_011494923.1:3831741-3832308 GCF_000754665.1 Bison bison bison | reverse complement strand
AAAAGATGATGCTATGAAAGTGTTGCGCTCAATATGAAAACAAATTTGGAAAACTCAGCAGTGGCCACAGGACTGGAAAAGGTCAGTTTTCATTCCAATCCCAAAGAAAGGCAATGCCAAAGAATGCTCAAACTACCATACAATCGCACTCATCTACACACTATTAAAGTAATGCTCAAAATTCTCCAAGCCAGGCTTCAGCAATACGTGAACCATGAACTTCCAGATGTTCCAGCTGGTTTTAGAAAAGGCAGGGGAACCTGAGATAAAATTGCCAACATCTGCTGGATCATGAAAAAAGCAAGACAGTTCCAGAAAAACATCTATTTCTGCTTTATTGACTATGCCAAAGCTTTTGACTGAGTGGATCACAACCAACTGTGGAAAATCCTTAAAGAGATGGGAATATCAGACCACCTGTCCTGCCTCTTGAGACATCTGTATTCATGTCAGGAAGCAACAGTTAGAACTGGACATGGAACAACAGACTGGTTCCAAATAGGAAACGGAGTACGTCAAGGCTGTATATTGTCACCCTGCTTATTTAACTTATATGCAAAGTACATT
>NW_011494923.1:3830664-3831641 GCF_000754665.1 Bison bison bison | reverse complement strand
GAATTGATGCTTTTGAACGGTAGTGTTGGAGAAGACTCTTGAGAGTCCCTTGGACTGCAAGGAGATCCAACCAGTCCATCCTAAAGGAGATCAGTCCCGAATGTTCATTGGAAGGACTGATGTTGAACCTGAAACTCCAATACTTTGGCCACCTGATACGAAGAGCTGACTCATTTTTAAAAGACCCTGATGCTGGGAAAGATTGAAGGTAGGAAGAGAAGGCTACAACAGAGGATACGATGGTTTGATGGCATCACTGACTCAATGGACATGAGTTTGAGTAAACTCTGGGAGTTGGTGATGGATAGGGAAGCCTGGCATGCTGCAGTCCACTGGATCACAAAGAGTTAGACAAGACTGTGCGACTCAACTGAATTTAACTTACAATAACTGATAGTGTTTTGTAGGTACCAAAACAAAACAACAACAAAAAAGTATTTTATGCACAGTAGTTATTATTTTCATCATTCTAATAACTGGAATGTATATATTCCATATATATGTAATCTTTAAGAGTCATGAGTGGTACTATCATATATTGGGCTTCCCTGATGGCTCGGATGATGAAGAATCCATCTGTTATTTGGCAGATTGAGGTTTGATCCCTTGACCAGGAAGATCCCCTGGAGAAAGACATGGCAACCATATATCCTTTTCTGCCTGAAGAATCCCATGGACAGAGGAGCCTGGCGTCCTATAGTCCATGGGGTTGCAAAGAGTCAGACAGGACTGAGCGACTAACACTTTCACTATCATTTAACTTTCAGAAATCCAGAGTTTGATCTGAAAGAAATATGAAGACAATTTAAATACCAAAAATAAATAAATAAATGAAAGGCTGTAGTTGGTGACTACTAACAGAGATCATTCTAACACTTGGTTAATTTTTCTCTCTGTAAAATGAAATAACTTTGATAGAAAATGATGCCAGAGGTAAAATTAAAAAAAAAAAAAAAAAAAAAGGGGGGGGGGGAACC
>NW_011494923.1:3812230-3830564 GCF_000754665.1 Bison bison bison | reverse complement strand
AAAAAAAAAAAAAAGGAGGTGGGGAACCTGAAAGAACACACTTTAGGAATATGTCATCTCATAGGAATGTCAAAGCTGACTACTATGCTTGTTTTGTCTATGAGCCCATAAGGAGCAGCAGATAAACTATAGCTATAGGAAACTTGTTTGCTAAGAGACTTCGGATATCACAGATTATAAAGAAGAAAAAAAGGGGAAGGAAGGATAGGAAAAAGAAGAGTAGAAGGAGTTATAGGGGGAGTAAAATTATCAGAAATTAGCACAGACACTTGAAAAAAAAAAAATACATTGAAGGATTTTGGATGGGTTGCATCCAATGCAACATTTTTTTTTTTCCTTTTAAAAGTCAAGTTTGGTACTTTCTCATAGATCGTAAGCTCTGAATTATAAGAATGATTTTGAAGCTAAAAATATTCTTCTTGTCATCATCCCAAGGTGATTTACTTGGCAGGACAGTGCACATATGGAAAACAAGTGATTTTCCATCAGTTGAGATCTTGGCATGAAATAAGCAATGATTAGACACTATCTGCACTTATGTCCTACTATGAGAGTTAAAGGCAATGGCATAAATATTATTAAACCTTGGGGAAATAGTCTTTGGGGGAAAAAAAAAAAAGACTTGCTTGTTAAAGATATCATTCTAAAATGTTGAGTTACCATAGTAATTTTATATTTCTCTAGAGTTCTCAACTTTATTTTAGTTTCCAATTGACATGGCATAATGTAAAAAAATATTTTAAAACTTATTACATGGAAAGGATTATTTTGAATTTCACATCCTTTTAAGGTTCATGTACAGTGTATAAGGGCACCTGGATATTTTCAATGTTCAAGTAAATACTTGTTATTTTCACATATATGCCTCATTTTTTTCTAGCTTTTCTATTTTTGATATATGTTTCAGTTCAGTTCAGTTCAGTTGCTCAGTTGTGTCTGACTCTTTGCAACCCCATGAATTGCAGCACGCAAGGCCTCCCTGTCCATCACCAATTCCTGGAGTTCACTCAGACTCATGTCAATCAAGTCGGTGATGCCATCCAGCCATCTCATCCTCTGTCGTCCCCTTCTCCTCCTGCCCCCAATCCCTTCCAGCATCAGAGTCTCTTCCAATGAGTCAACTCTTCGCATGAAGTGGCCAAAGTATTGGAGTTTCAGCTTTAGCATCAGTCCTTTCAATGAACACTCAGGACTGATCTCCTTTAGGATGGACTGGTTGGATCTCCTTGCAGTCCAAGGGACTCTCAAGAGTCTTCTCCAACACCACAGTTCAAAAGCATCAATTATTTGGCACTCAGCTTTCTTCACAGTCCAACTCTCACATCCATACATGACTACTGGAAAAACCATAGCCTTGACTAGACAGACCTTTGTTGACAAAGTAATGTCTCTGCTTTTTAATATGTTGTCTAGGTTGGTTATGGTTTCCTCCCAAAGAGTAATGTCTTTTAATTTTATGGCTGCAATCACCATCTGCAGTGATTTTGGAGCCCAGAAAAATAAAGTCAGCTACTGTTTCCACTATTTCCCCATCTATTTGCCATGAAGTGATTGGACCAGAGGCCATGATCTTCGTTTTCTGAATGTTGAGCTTTAAGCCAACTTTTTCACTCTCCTCTTTCACTTTCATCAAGAGGCTTTTTACTTCCTCTTCACTTTCTGCCATAAGGGTGTTGTCATCTGTATATCCGAGGTTATTGATATTTCTCCCAGCAATCTTGATTCCAGCTTGTGCTTCTTCCAGCCCAGCGTTTCTCATGATGTACCCTGCATATAAATTAAATAAGCAGGGTGACAATATACAGTCTTGACGTACTCCTTTTCCTATTTGGAACCAATCTGTTGTTCCATGTCTAGTTCTAACTTTTGCTTCCTGACCTGCATATAGGTTTCTCAAGAGGCAGGTCAGGTGGTCTGGTATTCCATCTCTTTCCGGATTTTCCAGTTTATTGTCATCCACACAGTCAAAGGCTTTGGCATAGTCAATAAAGCAGAAATAGGTGCTTTTCTGGAACACTCTTGCTTTTTTCATGATCCAGCAGATGTTGGCAATTTGATCTCAGGTTCCTCTGCCTTTTCTAAAACCAGCTGGAACATCTGGAAGTTTATGGTTCACATATTACTGAAGCCTGGCTTGGAGAATTTTGAGCATTCCTTTACTATCATGTGAGATGAGTGCAATTGTGTGGTAGTTTGAGGATTCTTTGGCATTGCCTTTCTTTGGGATTGGAATGAAAACTGATCTTTTCCAGTCCTGTGGCCACAGCTAAGTTTTCCAAATTTGTTTTCATATTGAGCGCAACACTTTCATAGCATCATCTTTTAGGATTTGAAATAGCTCAATTGGAATTCCATCATCTCCACTAGCTTTGTTCATAGTGATGCTTTCTAAGGCCCACTTGACTTCACATTCCTGGATGTCTGGCTCTAGGTGAGTGATCACACTATCATGATTATCTGGGTCATGAAGATCTTTTTTGTACAGTTCTTCTATGTATTCTTGTGACCTCTTCTTAATATTTTCTGCTTCTGTTAGGGCCATACCATTTCTGTCCTTTATCGAGCCCATCTTTGCATGAAATGTTCCCTTGGTATCTCTAATTTTCTTGAAGAGATCTCTAGTCTTTTCCATTCTGTTGTTTTCCTCTATTTCTTTGCATTGATCGCTGAGGAAGGCTTTCTTATCTCTCCTTGCCAATCTTTGGAACTCTGCATTCAGATGGGAATATCTTTCCTTTTCTCCTTTGCTTTTTGCTTATCTTATTTTCACAGCTATTTGTAAGGCTTCCCCAGACAGCCATTTTATTTTTTTGCATTTCTTTTCCAAGAGGATGGTCTTAATCCCTGTCTCCTGTACAATGTCACGAACCTCCGTCCATAGTTCTTGGGACACTCTATCAGATCTTCTCCCTTAAATCTATTTCTCAGTTCTACTGTATAATCATAAGGCATGCGATTTAGGTCATACCTGAATGGTCTAGTGGTTTTCCCTACTTTCTTCAATTTAAGTCTGAATTTGGCAATAAGGATTTCATGATCTGAGACACAATCAACTGAAGTAGAATTTACTAGAAATACAGACCTTTGCAATTGGGAGTAATCCCATTTTTTTTTTTTTTCTTCTGATCTTATAATGGCAACTAACATTTATAATGGTGACTATGTTATTGGTGATTCTATTTGTTGCTATTTAGTCACTAAGCCATATCTGAGTTTTTTGTGACCCCATGGACTGTAGCCCACAAGGCTCCTCTGTCCACAGGGTTTCCCAGACAACAAGAAGGGAGTGGGCTGCCTTTTCATTCTCCAGGGGATCTTTCAAACCCAGGGATCATACTTACGTCTCTTGCTTTGTAGGTGCATTCTTTACCACTGATCCACGAGGGAAGACTTCCATCTCTATAATATTAAACTATTGAAGTTTCTGAAAATTAACTTTACAATGGTAAAACTTTTATTTTATAGGCTATTCCTTTACTTCTTATATTTTAGGAAATCTAGAATTTTATTCCTGAAAGGTAAATTTAATCTTCAATTTTGCATTCAGTATATTTCTATTATCTATCTACTTTCACAAAGTTTTCTTATACAATTTTCACAAATTTTCTATAGACACATTTGTCATACCCTGAAGGTGCCAAGTCTCAACAAATCTATTTTTCTTTTCAGTTATTTTCCCCTGAGGATTTTTATGCAGCTTTCAAACCTTATAAGTGATAATTTCTAATAGGTTATATATATATCTGAAACATATATACAAACCGAAACTGTTGTGCTGAGGTAAATGATTAATCCAACAGACAACTCCAGATGTCAGCCTAGTTTTGTATTTTAAAATTACATTACCTCTTCATTACAGGATAATCTCTAGTCCCATTACTTACTGCATATTTGTCTGACTAATATGATTAAATGATGTAACTATGACACACACTTTCACATAGAACACACTAACCATATCTGAGAGGCACTGAAAATAATAGCCTGGAGAATATCCAATCATATTAATTTAATTTTTGGAAACTAAAAATACATAATATTCTGAGAATTTCTGAGCTCTAGAGCAGGTAGAAAAGAGACATAAAGTCATATGTACATTACCATAAGTAGCATGACTAGCATACCAAACAAGCTCTCAGTGGTCAGTCCTATTGGGGAATCAAATCATTGGCTACTCTCGCTGTTCTTGGTGACTGTATTGAGTGAACTAATGGTACTAATCTAATACTGAAAAAACAGCTGTTTATGACAGTGCATGTATTGGGGTTGGGGAAGGTGAAACTAGGCTTCATGAAACTGTGAGTCCTTTTATGTTAATTGAAGAGTGAAACAGCAAAATCTGTATCAGGAGAAAATAGTTTTCAGAGAGAGATTTTTTAATTGGAAATTCAAATTTCTAATTTGAATAAAAATATTTCACACAATATAATTACCATTCAAATTTTATTCCATTTTTGGGGCATAATTGCATTGTAGTTAGATTTGTGTTCATCTGAACAAATGCTTGCTTAGATTTAAAATATCTAAATTACACAAAGAATTTAATTAGAAATTAAATACCAACTTTACGAATGGTTCATCACAGATTATTGCCCTATTGCATTTACGTTTTTTAAATTTGATATAGATTAAACATTTAACAACAACAACAAAAAGAATAGAATAAAAGAGGTTGAAGAAAAATTTAATGACCTACAACTTGGTTGACTTTGGTGACTACTAGAATTTGTTAAAAATCTGGAACTGAGAAAAAAGATACCTTTTTTCAATTTCTGTGTTAATATTTGTGGAGTACCTACTAGGGTATATATAATTTTATATATAGTATCAGTAAAATCATCATGGTAATTCTGGGTATTTTGGAATCACTATAATCACTTAATAAGAGAGTAAATTAAGGGCCAGAGATTTCAAGGGACTTGCCAAATGGCACACAGCTTGTAAGTAGATGAACTGGGACTGGAGCCTGTGTTCATCAGCTGCCAGAACCTGTAACTATTTTCACCAGATGACAAGGACATGAGAAGCAGAAATCAAATAAGCATTGACCTTTTGCAAAATAAAATAACTAGAGAACAAAATGAGATCAAATGAGCATAGTATATGTCATCTCTGCTCCCTCAAATATATACTAGCAAGTTAGAATAGTAGAGAAGATTTCATTTGGTAAAGACAAGACTTTCACCTGAAACAAAAGGATAAAATAGAACAGGCAAAATTATGTAACTCATCTTCAAAAGCAGAGCCTTAATATAAAAGCATCTTAGTAGTATGGGTACTTTTTGTTCCTGTCACCCTTTTAAGAACAGTATTGGCTGATCTTGACGTAATGGCTCATTGTTGATGATTCTCACAGATAACTGTATGTGAGTCTTGGCATGAGAACCAGAGACAGATATTCTTATAATGCTAAGAAAAAAGATAAAATATTATTTTAAAAATCACTGCATATTTTAAAAATCAAATAAATAAAACCTTTTATAAAAAGTAACAGAAAATGTAATTAAGTTTAAAAAAAAATAAAAGCAAAGGAAGATATATTTCTCTTTTTAATGGTTGTTGCAATTTTGGATGAAACAATATCATTATGTGTAAAGCTAGAAGTTAACAATCATCTCATTACTTTTTTTTCTCCTAAGAAAAGAGGTGTCGAGAAATTTTAATATATGACTAATGTTTGTCAGCTTATTAATTGTAGCTTTATGCTTAAATGTTTTAAAATATTTCATCTTCAGCAACCACTTAATATTATGATTTTAATGTTATTGATTCAACATTAGTAATCCAAGATGACAAATAATTTATCAAATATCAGTTGTGTCCAGAATAAGATCTTAGAGCTCCTAGCTAAGAGCCCATAAAACATGGCTAAAAGTTAAGCTGTATACCTCTGATGTCCAAAACATACATCTCATGAATATTTGGTATGAAAATAACAAAAGTTTGACTTAATCATGGCCTACATATAAACTAGAATTTAAAATATACTCTGAATCATTTTACAGTAGAATTAAAACAAGGGTGCAGTAGATCTAAGAAAATTTCAACTTTCATCTCCATATTCCTTGGAGAGTTCTCTGAAGAGACCAAAGGATCAAGAACAAATTACACCACATTTCTCCTTTGCTCCTGAAGACTTTCATGAAATATGGTCAGTCTTAACTGAATGCCAAAGGCATTTCAGAAAAGAAGCAAAAAATGTACTATCTATGAAATGTATAAGCTATTCTACCTATATTCTTGTTTGATAATGATAATAATACAATAAAACTATATTATACTATAGCTTACAATGTCCTTTCTTATACTGTCTAGTCATTCTCCAAATGACTCAGTAAGTGAGTATTGACTATCATGTTTCAAAGATTCACCTTGTGAGTATGCATTTAGACAACTGACGTTTTTAAAATTCTTAAGAAAAAATGTGCAATGCTCCTTTGTAATAATAATACTACTACTACTACTAATAATAATAGCTATGAATACCTCACATTTACTGAGTTTTTAGTTTGTGACAACTGCCACTCTAAGTTCCTAACAGTTTCTCACAACAGCACTTTTACATACATAATTATGACCTTTTCCTGATAGGGAAATTTCCACTTGGTAATCAGGATCAATCACTCTACATAGTGCCATTAATTCTCTTCTTTGTTTGTTGATTCAGAAATGTGAGAAGACAAAAGTGGCTGAGTGGCAGACTTAAATTCCAGTTAAATGGATTACTGTTGTGTCTCATGGCAGAAGCATTCCTCACTCTGGAACTAAGACCTCTAGGTCAGAGAAGCATAAAGGCATAGAGACAGGAAGCAAACCTTTGCTAGTGGGTCCCTAGGTTTAATAGATACTGGCTCCATGCCCACTTCTACCCTTTGATTTCTGGACTGAGGAATCCTGGGTAAGGCAGAAAAAAGCATCTTAAATTGAAAGTTAATTCGGAGCATATACAGCTTTTGAGAGAAACTTAAACTAGCCTGAAAAATTTGTCATTGTAAGGAGGGGGATTATATCATGTTAGGTAGAGTTATGGTTTTACCATTGTCATTATCTGGAGATTAAGTATGGTTTAAGGAAATTCATATGATTGCCAAGTTGACAAGGAATAGAGGGTGCCCAGAAAACATTACTCGGTTTGTCACCTAGCCTGTGCTATAACTGAGTTTTTGAAAGGTCATTACATCCTTCTTTCAAGCCAGCTGCTTTAAAATGGGGAGAACATGGTAAGATCATTGATTTCCATGAGCATGGGTCCACTGCCACACTTCTTTGCTATGATGTGAGTTTCCTGATTGGAAGCAATGCTGTATGGAATACCATGATGCTAAATAAGGCAGCCTGCATTTCACAGATGGTTAATTTTGATGGAAATGTTGTGTAGAGAGAAAAAAAAAAAATCCAAAGTAAGTATCTAATCCAGTGAGAACAAAATGCCACCCCTTCTGCAGTGGAGATGGTTCAGTATAATCAACCTGCTATAGATTAGTTGGATGATTACCCCAGGGAATTATGCCACACTGGAGACTCAGTTTTGGTCTCTGCTGTGGGCAGATTGAACACTCAGCAGTGGCCCTAGCCAGATTGGCCTTGGTAAGAGAAAGCCTACATTTCTGAGCCCATATATAATCTTTATCCTAACACCATGGCCATGGTGTTAGGCCATGACCCTATTCCCAGAGGTGACTGGGGAAAGAAACTGACTGGCATCTACAAAACATATCTTCCTGTCCACTTATTGTTAAAAGCTTCCTCTGCTAAAGACAACATTTACATGAGCACAAATATTTCCATGTGTTTTGTCCATTCTGAAAGGCCTATCCATATGCTTCTTCCCCAGATATTTTTATTACTAATTTTTTCATTATGTTCTTTCCAAGTCCCTGACCATCAAGGCAAACCACTGGCCACAGCCCATGAATCAATATATAATCACACCACATGTGGCCATTTCTCCTTCTAAGCAAAGTAAACAGGCAGGTAAATTGCCCAAAATTCTGCCTACTGGGAAGATTTCCTTTGTACCACTGCTCTTCAGGATGTTTCAGAGAGAGGCTGTAGTCCCTCAGGCATGTCTACTTTTGGTTGGTGTCTGCATATCTTGCAGAACCATCTGTGCCTTTGATATCTGCTCAGGTCTAGTCCTAAATATAACATTCTAATATAAGCCAGCTTCATGACGATGTATTTAATGACACCAACTTCTGACAAGAGTTTCAGCTATATGTGTAGTTGATGAGTAATCAGGCATCCTGTCTCTACTATGGCTAACCCAACACCAGGAGCTGCTTTTCAAATGTTGACTGATTTGTTTCCACAGGAAATATGACCCTACACTAGAAACTTAAACATCTAACACTGACCAAGAATCTCTTATGAGTGTTGTCAGAGATGCCATACCACTAACATCTCTAGAACCATCAGATCTTCTGAGTGATCTGGTACAATGAGTCAGCTGTTACAATGGCTTTAATATGCTGAAGTGTTCTGACTTACTCTAAACCCCACTCAAAATTGACAACATTTTGAGGCACCCAACAAAAAAGTCAAAGCAGTATTTGAAAATAGTTTATAATGTTGCCTTCAGAATCTAAAATGGCTCAACAAACAGAGTGACTCTTGATGGTGGGTGTAAAACAGAATATCCTATCTTTATATTAAAAGGGAAGTTCCAGAAAACTTCAAATGATGGAACTCCGAAAATCTTTTAATTTTACTAGTAGGGCAGGATCCTAAATCTGTGTATATTTAGCTCTACCCTATGGGCCCATAGGGAATGCAGAAGCGTGGCGGCTGAGACGGACAATGCAGAAGTGTGGCTGAGAGGACCTACCCCATGCCCAAGGTCAGGGGCAGCTACCAAGAGCGCCAGGTTGCAGCAGCGCAGGAGAGGCTGAGAGGAGCAACCCCACGTCTGAGGTCAAGGCAGTGGCCGAGAGGAACTACCCTATGTTCAAGGAGCTGTGGCTGTGCCGGTGCAGGAGGGCCAAGTAGAGCTACTCCACTTTCAAGGTCAGGAGGGGAGGCTGTGAGGAGATACCACTCGTCCAAGGTAAGAGAAACCCAAGCAAGATGGTAGGTATTTCGAAAGGGCATCGGAGGGCAGACACACTGAAACCATAATCACAGAAAACTAGCCAATCTGATCACATGGACCACAGCCTTCTCTAACTCAATGAAACTAACCCATGCCTTGTGGGGCCACCTAAGACAGAGGGGTCATGGTGGAGAGGTCTGACACAATGTGGTCCACTGGAGAGGGAATGGCAAACCACTTCAGTATTCTTGCCTTGAGAACCCCATGAACAGTATGCAAAGGCAAAAAGGTAGGACACTAAAAGATGAACGTCAGTAGGTGCCCAATATGCTGCTAGAGATTAGTGGAGAAATAACTTCAGAAAGAATAAAGAGATGGAGCCAAAGCAAAAACAATACCCAGTTGTGGATGTGACTGGTGATAGAAGCAAGGTCCGATGTTATAAAGAGCAATATTGTATAGGAACCTCAAGGCAAATTGGAAGTGGTCAAATAGGAGGTTGCAAGAGTGAACATTGACATTCTAGGAATCAGCGAACTAAAATGGACTGGAAAGGGGGAATTTAACTCAGATGACCACTATATCTACTACTGTGGGCAGGAATCCCTTAGAAGAAATGGAGTAGCCATCATAGTCAACAAAAGAGTCCGAAATGCAGTACTTGGATGCAGTCTCAAAAACGACAGAATAATCTCTGTTCATTTCCATGGCAAACCATTTAATATCACCATAATCCAGGCCTATGCTCCAAACAGTAATGCTGAAGAAGCTGAAGTTGAACGGTTCTATGAAGACCTACAAGGCCTTTTAGAACTAAAACCCAAAAAAGATGTCCTTCTCATTGTAGGGAAATGAAATGGAAAAGTAAGAAGTCAGGAAACACCTGGAGTAACAGGCAAATTTGGCCTTGAAGTGCAGAATGAAACAGGGAAAAGGCTAATAGAGTTTTGCAAAGAGAATGCACTGGTAATAGTAAACACCCATTCCCAACAACACAAGAGAAGACTCTACACATGGACATCACCAGATGGTCAACACCAAAATCAGACTGATTATATTCTTTGCAGCCAAAGATGGAGAATCTCTCGGCAATCAGCAAAAACAAGACCAGGACATGACTGTGGCTCAGATCATGAACTCCTTCTTGCCAAATTCAGACTTTAATTGAAGAAAATGGACAAAACCACTAGACCATTCAGGTATGACCTAAATCAAATACCTAATGATTATACAGTGGAAGTGAGAAATAGATTTAAGGGACTAGATCTGATAGACAGAGTGCCTGATGAACTATGGACAGAAGTTCGTGACATTGTACAGGAGACAGGGATTAAGACCATTCCCATGGAAAATAAATGCAAAAAAGTAAAATGGCTGTCTGGGGAGGCCTTACAAAAAGCTGTGAAAAGAAGAGAAGCAAAATGCAATGGAGAAAAGGAAAGATATTCCCATTTGAATGCATAATTCCAAAGAATAGCAAGGAGAGATTAAAAAAAAAAAAAAAAAAGCCTTCTTTGGAGATCAATGCAAAGAAATAAAGGAAAGCAACAGAAGGGGAAAGCTAGAGATCTCTTCAAGAAAATTAGAGATACCAAGGGAATATTTCATGCCAAGATGGGCATAATAAAGGACAGAAATGGTATGGACTTAACAGAAGCAGAAGATATTAAGAAGAGGTGGCAAGAATACCCAGAAGAACTGTACAAAAAAGATGTTCATGACACAGATAATCACAATGGTGTGATCACTGACCTAGAGCCAGACATCCTGGAATGTGAAGTCAAGTGGGCCTTAGAAAGCATCACTATGAACAAAGCTAGTGGTGATGGAATTCTAGTTGAGCTATTTCAAATCCTGAAGGATGATGCTGTGAAAGTGCTGCACTCAATATGCCAGCAAACTTGGAAAACTCAGCAGTGGCCACAGGACTGGAAAAGGTCAGTTTTCATTCCAACCTGAAAGAAAGGCAATGCCAAAGAATGCTCAAACTGCCGCACAGTTGCACTCATCTTACATGCTAGTAAAGTAATGCTCAAAATTCTCCAAGCCAGGCTTCAGCAATACATGAACCATGAACTTCCAGATGTTCAAGCTGGTTTTAGAAAAGGCAGAGGAACCTGAGATGAAATTGCCAACATCTTCTGAATCATAGAAAAAGCAAGAGAGTTCCAGAAAAACATCTATTTCTGCTTTATTGACTATGCCAAAGCCTTTGACTGTGTGGATCACAATAAACTGTGGAAAATTCTTAAAGAGATGGCAATACCAGACCATCTGACTTGTCTCTTGAGAAACCCGTATGCAGGTCAGGAAGCAACAGTTAGAACTGGACATGGAACAACAGACTGGTTCCAAATAGGAAAAGGAGTACATCAAGGCTGTATATTGTCACCCTGCTTATTTAACTTATATGCAGAGTACATCATGAGAAACAACGGGCTGGAAGAAGCACAATCCGGGATCAAGATTGCCAGGAGAAATATCAATAACCTCAGATATGCAGATGACACCACTCTTATGGCAGAAAGTGAAGAGGAACTAAGAAGCCTCTTGATGAAAGTGAAGAAGGATAACGAAAAAGTTGGTTTAAAGCTCAACATTCAGAAAACGAAGATCATGGCATCTGGTCCCATCACTTCATGGGAAATAGATGGGGAAACAGTGGAAACAGTGGCAGAGTTTATTTTGGGGACCTCCAAAATCACTGCAGATGGTGATTTCAGCCATGAAATTAAAAGATGCTTACTCCCTGGAAGGAAAGTTATGACCAACCTAGATAGCGTATTTAAAAGCAGATACATTACTTTGCCAACAAAGGTCCGTCTAGCTAAGGCTATGGTTTTTCTAGTAGTCATGTATGGATGTGAGAGTTGGATGGTGAAGAAAGTTGAGCACCGAAGAACTGATGCTTTTGAACTGTTGTGTTGGAAAGACACTTGAGAGTCCCTTGGACTGAAAGGAGATCAAACCAGTCCATTCTAAAGGAGATCGGTCCTGAGTGCTCATTGGAAGGACTGATGCTAAAGCTGAAACTCCAGTACTTTGGCCACCTCATGAGAAGAGTTGACTCATTGGAAAAGACCCTAATGATGGGAAGGATTGGGGACAGGAGGCGAAGGGGACGACAGAGGATGAGAAGCTGGATGGCATCACCGACTCGATGAACATGGGTTTGGGTAGACTCCAGTATTTCATAATGGACAGGGAGCCCTGGCATGCTGAGATTCATGGGGTCACAAAGAGTCAGACATGAGTGAGTGACTGAACTGAACTGATCTATGGGTACATATTTATCTTCTAGCTTATCCAAGACACTTCCAATTTCTTTATTAAATTGTCCAGTTAGCATGGTTTTATCAATAGTTTACCAACATGATATTATTTACAATGTCAAGATCAATGTCCGTGAAGCCTGTGTAGTGACTGAGAATAGACACAGTATAGTCTTGGCAAAGTGGGTCTGTTTGTTACACTGACTTTCCCTCAAGAGTATATGATTTTAATGCTCTTTACTTTTAGAGACTGAAAAGAATGTATTCACCAAGTCAATAGAACCACAGCAAATGCCAGAGGTAATGTTGATCTGTCCTTATAAATATACATCAACTGAGATAACAATTGTTATACTGAGAATATAGTTTATTATATTTATGGTAGTTCATCATCATCCTCAATATTCCATGGTTTTTGCAGGAGTCAGAGAATAACTGAATGGGGTTAAGTTTCAGTCTGAGACTTCTAAATCTTTATAATCTAATGTGGTGCATTTCTCCCAAGTTAATATGTTATTTTAGATTTGCTCTCTTGTCTGGAGAAAGAAGTAGGCAGTTTCAAGAGTTTCTCTGAATTCTTAACATTTATCTTATTGTTGCATTATCTCAATTCCTTTAAACATCCATATCAATTATGAACTAGTAGCTGCAAATATGATTATATAGTAGGTCAGTGAATACTGTGGGATGGTTTTATGATAAACTGGGACAGAACTCTATTGAATATCTAGGTTATTTTCTCTTTCACTCTAAGAGGAGGACTAAAGTAGCCTTAAAGGGCCTTTGGCAAAGTTTATGCACTAGAAATGTCTGAATATGTCTCTGTCCTCAAAGTAGAATATGTCTGTAATTGGCTACAGGTTGATTTACAAAATACTGGGAAAATATTTTCGTATACACTTATGGTGGCATTGTAAAATCTTTTTTTAGGGGGGCTCATATTCTCATAGTCAATGGACTATAGGTCTAAGAACTGAAACATTTTAATTTCTACTATCTTAAAGGATATCAGCCTTCCACTCTTCTAGACATTTTCTGGAAGTTTTAAACAACTCAAATAATACACATCTTTTATCTTTCTGACCTTTTATGCAATTCACTGCTAACGCAATTCTAGCATTCCTGGTTTATTTATGGTAAGCTATCATTCAACACAGGCTTTGTAAAGTAATTAGCCTCCAATTAAATAAATTTAAATTAAAAAAATAAATAAAAACTGGACATCTTATCAACATATCAGGATGAGCACTGGGTCCATGTCAGAACATAATTTACTCAGTTACAAAAGATTCAATAATCTTGCTCCTATTTAGCTTTATAATATGCATTCCCTTGTCAATACCTCCAAAATCAACTTCCATGTATGTTCACTCCTACCAGGGACATATTGGGCAAGCCTTACAATTCTTTGTGTATATACAGTATTTTCTCCCAGAAATGGAATTTCATTGTCCCTCAGGCTGTGCTGTTAATTGATCTTAGTTATTGGTCTAGTGACAATGAAGTAGAGGAGAATCTTTAAAAGGGCAATAAACAACTTATGAGCCCTTATCAAATTTCTAGACAAGGGACATGTGTGTGAGGGAAGAGGTGTTTCCTCTTTCAATGAGGGAGACACTGCTTCTATGAGCACAAAGATTCAAAACAAATTATGGTTTCATGAATCTTACGTTCATCATTCAAATTTCCTCATCCCAGACAAGTCTCAGAGTATTAACCTTATCCTATGAGAGACTTGAATTAAACTTAGACCTGTAAATGCTATATGTTTAGTATCATCTGTTTAATTAATCACATTAATTACAATTAATTCCTGGCCCAAGTTTTCGCTTAGTCAACCCTGTAAGATATGATGTCTCTAAATATTGCTGCGAAAGCCTTTTGATTTTTACATCATTTCTTGAATTTTAAGTGGTATAATCTAAATGTATCCTTTGCTTTTTAAAAGGCTTACAAGCCATTAACAACAAGAAAAAATCCATCTAAATTCACAGCCTTGTAATAACCACTGCTTCCATTCCTTTCACTAACAAACTACCACATAAGCCTATACTACATCTAACATCTTCCTCTAAAACCAAATATTGCTAATTGTGACACTACTACATTCCAAGGGTTTTCATTTCCCTAATTGTCATTAATAATATAGTCTTTGCCTCGCAGGTGGTGCAGTAGTAAACAATCTGCCTGCCAATGAATAAGACAGATGCAAGGAAACACGGGTTCAGTCCCTGGATTGAGAAGACCCCCTAGAGTAGGAAACCCAGTCCAGTATTTTTGCCTGGGAAGTTCCATGGACAATGGGGCCTGATGGGCTACAGTCCATGGAGTCACAAAGAGTCGGACGTGACTAAGCATGCACACACATGCACAATATAGTCTTTAACATCCCCATGTGACAGATGAGTGATAAAATTCTATCATATCAAACTCAGTGTGGGGTTTTCAGTGTCACATCTGGTTCTAAATATTTTATCTTTTGTTAGCCTTAGAAAGCAGAACCTGAAACAATGACTTTTATGAAAGTAGTTTATTTGTGGATATAAATTCAGAGAAGAGCTGAGAGGATCTAGAAACAGTATGAAGAAAAAAGAGAAAACTAACCCTAGGGTGCATTATTGAACTGTTCTTCACTGTTGCCAACAGAGGCTCATCCTGTTGTGAACCTCTGAGTAATCCTGCAAAATACACCTGTGAATTGTACCATTAAACAATAGCGAGGAGACTACTTATCTACTGATTACTGTCCTCATTCTTTAGGGGCTGTCCCATGAGTTGTTAACCTCCATTTTCCTCCAGGTTTGTGTTTGGGAGAGTGGGCATATATACATGGAGATAATTAAACCCTAAGCAGAAAGTTAAAGGTATGAGGTACAGCCGATGAAAGGTGTGTCAAGTTATACTTAAGCAAAGATGATAACCATGACACCTTCTAGAATAAAATGTAGTTTTATAGCATTGGTTTCCAACTTTATTGTACATCAGAATCACCAGGAGAGCTTATTAAAACACTATTTTTGGTCTCTATCTTTTTTATAAGATATGTGATAGAGCCTGAAATTTTGACTCTTTAAAATAAGTTCCTTGGTGATGTTGATACTCATGTTCCTGGAACCACAGTTTTAGCGTATATAAGGTGAAAAACAAGAATTGTCTTATATGAAAAAACATAATTTATTCAAACACGATAATCAGTGAACACAAAAATAATTCAGTGAAGAGTATTAGAATATAGAATATGCACATAATCTCAAAATATTACCTTCCAAATCGCTTATTAATTGAAAAAAAGACAATATATATTTGAAAGACCTTGAGGATAAAATTTAGCCAAATGATCCAATTTTGCATCATTGAAAATGGAGCGTACTGATGCTATGTGTTTTCTGTGATGATGATTGAATAGGGATGGCATTACCAACCAGGTATTATGATTATCTAACTTGAATCTTACAATGAGGAAGGCAATTGACCTAGATTCTTAAACATATACATGTCAGATAAGGTAAAATGGGACGGTACTACTCTAGAAAAAGAACAATGAAGAAACATGACAATAAGATCATAATTTTTGATTTAGAGGTCAAGGGGAAGGGCAGATGGAAAAGTCGCTATTGGTAGAATTAGTTAAATACAGTCATTTTAGTTTGTTATTACACTAATGCTAAATTTTGCATATATGATAATTGTATTGTGATTTTATAGGAGAATACTCTTGCTCTGGGAAATGCATACAGAAGTATTTATAGGGGAAATGCCATGACACTCTCAAATTACTTTCAGAAATTCAGCACAAAACAATAGAAAATACGTATAGGAACTGATAAGGCAAAATACAAACACTAAATCTAGGTAAAAGGTATAAGTGTTCATTATACCATTTCTTCAAGTTTCTGTACATTAAAATTCTTTTAAAATAAAGTAAATTGGAAAAAGTACAAGAGATAACATGGTGAACACCATGAAATAAACCTTAGAAACATGCTGAAATTATTAAAAATATTAGGAGATAAATCTTAGAGAAATGGGAGGAGTTTCAACTAGACAGACAAATTTGCATCAGCTCTTGAAAATCATAGAATTTTGACACATAAAAAGATAATGTTCATTAGTATCATTTCTATCAACAATAACAGCTACATCTTATTATTAGCATGTTCAATACATTAAAACATCTAGGAAAACTGAGATAAATTAGCTAATACATTGAAAGAATTAGTGACAGCTTTTGCTAAGGTAATACTAGGTTCCAAATAAAATCCAAGTAAGTTTTCAAATACTATGCACCTTAGTTTTAAGGTACAAACCAGCATATTCTACAGCAAAGTGAAGCAATTATAGTTTCTGTTATACATAATACCTATACAATTTTAAAAAATGGATTACAAGTAGCCATAGTTATTTTACCCAGAAACAATAGCTTATATACAGTGTGAGTTTTCAAAAATTGGAAACATCAATTATCTTACAGATTGGCTATGGTTATGCAGATGATTTAGTGTATTCCCTACATAAATTCAGATTTGTTTTTATAAGTAAGTGTTTTCTTCCATTGCCAAGTGCAATATTTATGTAGGGGAGGTTTTATATTCATGCATAGGGAAACTGTTGCTTTTAGTCACTATTCTCTTAGATAATATGGGGCTTTCTAATATTAAAGTTCCCCTCCTTCAACACAACCACCAATCACAACTACCTGTTACTACAGTACTGAATGGATTTGTTTGGCAACACACCCTTTAAACTCATCCCTCTAAATTTTCTCATAATATGTTAATTTGTGCTCTATTAAAACCAAACTATTTAACACACATACACTCTTCTGCTACTAAGGATCACCTCTGCTTTGCTGCTGCTGTTGCCAGTTATTTTCATTGAATGGTCTAGAATAAAATGCCCACCAAAATGTCAGTAACAATCAATCAGAGGTCTGACCTTGGGAATTGATGGCCTGGAAGATGGCCTAGGTTATTGTGGATTTTTATGTGCTTTTTGTATATAAGTCTTGTGTATCTTCCTAGCTAAACAGCACAAGCTCAGATACATATTATAAATTCTTAAAATCCCAGTTCCAGTACTGTAAATTACATGTGAAAAATGTTTATTTCTCAAATACTTGAATATGTTATTTTCCTTCAGTATAATATTTGGCAACTTGCTACAAAGTTGAGAACTTGTTCCTACCTCCCAAACTGGCCTGTTTGGAGCACCCCAAGCCAAAAAGTATATATCTGTGAGGAAAAATTCCCTTATATATTTGATTGCTTTTTATTTTTTAAAATTTCTTGAAACTCTCCATATCCAGGGAACTCTCAGAATACTTCTAAATGAAGGTTGATTCTCTTGGAAGATACACATAAAAGTTTTCCTTTATCTATTCTTCCCAAAGATTCTCATAATAAAAATGCTTTTGAATTCTGAAGAGTTTAATAGCAAATATCCTGTTCCAAGAAGCTCACCTTGAGTGAAGTGGATCTTAAATTTTCCTAGACCTCCAAAAAGGTTCAGTTCAGTTCAGTTCAGTTTGGTCTCACAGTTGTGTCCGACTCTTTGCGACCCCATGAACTGCAGAACACCAGGCTTCCCTGTCCATCACCAACTCCTGGAGTCCACCCAAATCCATGTCCATGAGTTGGTGATGCTATCCAACCATCTCATCCTCTGTCATCCCCTTCTCCTCCTGCCCTCAATCTTTCCCAGGATCAGGGTCTTTTCAAATGAGTCAGCTCTTCACATCAGGTGGCCAAAGTTTTGGAGTTTCAGCTTCAACATCAGTTTTTTCAGTGAACACCCAGGACTGATCTCCTTCAGAATGGACTGGTTGGATCTCCTTGCAGTCCAAGGGAATCTCAAGAGTCTTCTCCAAAATCACAGTTCAAAAACATCAATTCTTCGGCATTCGGTTTTCTTTATAGTCCAACTCTTAACATCCATACATGACCACTGGAAAAACCATAGCCTTGACTAGACAGACCTTTGTTGACAAAGTAATGTCTCTGCTTTTTAATATGTTGTCTAGGTTGGTTATGGT
>NW_011494923.1:3798325-3812130 GCF_000754665.1 Bison bison bison | reverse complement strand
TGTGCTTCCTCCAGCCCAGCATTTCTCATGATATACTCTGCATATAAGTTAAATAAGCAGGGTGACAATATACAGCCTTGATGTACTCCTTTTCCTATTTGGAACAAGTCTGTTGTTCCATGTCCCGTGCTAACTGTTGCTTCCTGACCTGCATACAGGTTTCTCAAGAGGAAGGTCAGGTGGTTTGGTATTCCCATCTCTTTCAGAATTTTCCACAGTTTATTGTGATCCATACAATCAAAGGCGTTGGCATAGTCAATAATGCAGAAATAGATGTTTTTCTGGAACTCTCTTGCTTTTTCCATGATCCAGCGGATGTTGGCAATTTGATCTCAGGTTCTTCTGCCTTTTCTAAAACCAGCATGAAAATCTGGAAGTTCACAGTTCACATATTGCTGAAGACTGGCTTGGAGAATTTTGAGCATTACTTTACTAGCGTGTGAGGTGAGTGCAATTATGCGGTGGTTTGAGGATTCTTTGGCATGGCCTTTCTTCCAAAAAGGTAAATCACCCAAAAGTGATTTCTCTCTTTCTGTCCTTTCCCTCCTCCTCTTCCTCCGTTTCTCCCCATTTGTTTACCAATTCCCCTTTTTAAATAAATGGTTTGGATAACTTTCTACTCTAAAGAAATGCACACAGAGCAAATCAGTCTGAAATAGTGGAACTACCTGAGTTTGCTCCCCAGTCCCAGTGTGTTTTGCTCTAACAAAATTTCATGATCTTTATCATGTAAAAGAAAAATAATAAACAGAAACTTTAATTAAATAGAGTCTGGAGATCAGAACTAGGGGGGTGTTCTCACACCCTTGGAAGACAGCAGCAGAACCCAAAAGGAAGAAAACTCTTCTCCATGGACTCTGTTTACTCTTGCTTTTCCCAGTTTCCTTTTCCTCTTTGTAAATGTTCTTCTTCCCATGCTGTGCAGGAACTTGCATGTGGTTCTCCATAGACCCCAAGTAGCAATTTTCAGCTGATCCTGAATAAACTTATCTTCGCTAGAGAAACAACTGACAACCTATTTGTTTTAGATCAACAATCACTCTGTCAATTTGCTTACCTCTGAAATCAGTGGTTTTAGATTTGTCTGTCACTACTATCATTGTTATTGTCATCAGGGAATGCCATCCTTTCCAAAACAAACACTATCACATTTTGATGGCTAGCTGCTGCTTTCTATAGTGGAAAAATGTGAAGGCTGCCCCTAATTTCATGATTGAGCACTGCTAATCAAACAGATTTTTCAAAGTGGTCACAAAATTTTACAACACTATCAAATGTATTAAACTAGGTTTAGTGAATATGACTCACAAATCTGTTTTTCCAACAATCTTTATCGTGCAGACTTACAACAGAAACCAAGCCAAATCTAGCTCTTAGCAACTTTCCTATCTTGCATTCAGGTCTTTAATTTAGTTTCAATTGCTAAAATAAAAGGAAAAATAAGATTTTTGACTTTAAAAGTCAAATTTTCAACATGGATATAAAATAATTCAAATTGGCCATGTGGTCACATACTGTGTTCTACACTGTAGTATATGTTGCTCCTTCTGTGATCCAAAGATTCATTCTGTAGCATTACTGCATAAAGATTTATTTATTTATTTATATCATAAAATCCACAAAAGTTGAGGGGCCATTTTCCATCCATTATGCCAAAATATTTACACAAATAGGTAAGTGAGTAAATAAGTAAATAGTTCCACTTATGATAGAAACCCTGGTTGTACACAGGGAATATTCACTAGCTCACAGAGCTGAAGTAGGACATAAAATACCAGAAACTCAAAATAAATGATCTAGTGTGGGATTTGTCAAAGGCCACTGTTCTTCATGTTTAGCACGGATGGACTTAATTTAATTCATTAAAAACAAACTTTGCAAACAAAACCATGCATTTCCCCACTTATTATACTTTTAAATATAAACAATAATACATGATTCCTGAAAAATGATCAAATGAGTTTTTGTTTTCACCTCATGCTGATCTAAAATAAAATTTATTTCTCAATTTAAAATCAAACATTTTCCTCAGAATTTAATGACCATAGTGCACAAAAACAGAGTAACATGTAATGACTCTGGTATAATCATTCTTTTGTGGTTCTCTATTTTTATAACTAGTTGTCCACTTTTTTTAAGATCATTTTTATTACTAATTACTAGTTTCTAACAGAATTATAGAATCCAGGGTAATACTTTTTTTTTTCCCTGCTGTGAAGAGTATTCTTTTCATCCTTTAAGTTTATAAAAGAGAAAAAGATTATGTATCTAAAAAGATTATATATTTGGTTACTTTCTAAATTATTTATATATGTTCCAACTATTTCAAAATTTTATGGTAGAAATGAATGCTTAGTTCAGCACCTTTCTCCTTATTCTCCTGGAAAATACAAAAAAATGACAAAGGGAAAAAGAAAAACAACAACCAAAAAATTAAAACACTCTGGGAAATCAATTTAAAAAACCATAAAAAAATAAACCTTCAGATTCCAAAATAAGCACAAGAGAAATGAGATCTGCCACAAGTCTTGGGGAAAGAAGTGGAATTGAGAAGGAGGGAGAGGAGTGACAGAGCCCAGTTGAATAACAACTTACAAAGTACCAAGAAATAAATATTAATAACTTCTGAAGACGAGTATTTCAGTGCAAAACTGGTCTGTGGTTTGCAATAATGAATGTAAAAACCAATATGGGGAAGGCTGATGCCAGAAGCAGTTTTGTACCTCATTTACTGCTAAAGCAGGAGCCTTTCCAAAGAATCAGACAATATAAATCTACTTCAAGCAAGGAAGTATTTAGCAAACAAAGCCACACATAGATATAAACAAAGAAACCTCTTGAATATCACTAGCTTCTGAAAATTCTTATTTAATTATGTCCAAGGGAAAAAATGTAATGTGGATATAATCAACAAAAGTACTTTGAGTAAAACCATGAATGTGAAGGAGTATCAAATCTTACCATCAGATGAAGAGTATTTACTAAAGACCTGTTGCCAAGCAACAAGTGAAAATAATCAAACATTTACAATTAAGTAACCAAACCAAATAAAACTCAATAAAGCCCTCATTCATGTAACAAAGGACCATGATTCAGAAACATCATATTCAAAGAAGGGAGCATTATAATAAGAATAAATGCAGACATGGATGAAATATATTAATCAATCACTAAAGGGGGAAGGAGGAAATCAATAACATAAACTTTGAACTGGATAGGCCATAAGACAGAAAAAACAATACAAGAAACATATGGAAAGCCATAACTATAAATATCTACATAAATCAAAAATAAAGACCAAAACCAAATAAGAAACTATCCAACTCAATAAGATTAAAACTATATATAACATAATAATTTAAACAAGTATAATAAAAAAAGAACACTAATATACATTATAAAAAATAAAAAATACTATATGCAAACAAAAGCTGACCTGTGAAAGAGATTTACATAAGTATTACACACATATATAATATACAATAATATAATAATAATGTGATCATCCATTACCCACCCTTAAGAAAAATGTGGAGTAAGCCCAAGAGCACTTGAACACAAGAATGATTTGGGAGGAAAATCACAGATGAGAAAACATTTTAAATCTTTTTTCTCAACTCTGCAAATGCACTTCTTCCTGAATATCTAGGGCAATAGTTTATCAAAATACACTACACAGAAGATGGAAGAGATAAACACATGAATATTTGTATCAGAACTGAAGAATATTGTCAAAGAGTATACACTCCTCCCAAATCATCAGGCCCAGGCAGAGTCACAGAATGATACTATATATCCTTTTTAGTTGCATAATTATAATACTATTTAACTAGTAAGAACATATAAGAATTAAAAAAAAAAAGCATTTCCATAGTATTTGTAAGAAAAAAAATCTTCATAAACCTTCGCTTTTATTCCTGAAGACATCTAGTAGCATATTAAAACTATAATTTATTGTGACATATGTGGATTAGTCCTGGAATGAAAGCATGGTTCAAAACTAGGATATGTATTATTATATTGTATCATTATGGCAGATGAATGGAGACAAATTATATAATCATTCCCAAAGATGCCTTTAAACACAAAGTGTTGAGTTGACAAACATGAACTATACAAATTATACCAAGTTTTCTGATATTTCAAAGGTTACAAGCAATGCTATGACATAAGAGTTTAAAACATGCCCATTTTGGAGAAATCAGAGATTATTGGACACAGTTCCATAAAATGCACCCCTTCCCCTTTTCTTGCTTCCATGAGGATGCATCTTTATTTCAGATTTAACAGACAAAATTTTATTAAGCAATGTATGTGGAGACATCAACCACACAAAGGAACCATTTCCATTTATGGAATTCTTCATTTTATATTCTATTAATCGCACAGGTTACATGATTTTCAAACCAACCATGCTCCCTAAATCCATATATGCCTGGATTATTTACAAGTAAAAATCTGGGTAGATGTGTTCTACTAAAAACATTTTATTAAAAAGTTTAATAAAGAGGTTTGAGCAGTGATCATTAGCTGTTTTACAGAGACAGCTGATTGAGATAATGTATACCTCTCTTGTATCTGAGAGGGAGAATATATAGGCCTACTGTTAGCAACTTCCTATCCAGATGCTAAAAAGACATTTGATAACATTCACAACACTTTATAAACTAGAAGTATAGGTATTCTCAGAGAAGGCAATGGCACCCCACTCCAGTACTCTTGCCTGGAAAATCCCATGGATGGAGGAGCCTGGTGGGCTAGAGTGCATGGGGTCATGAAGAGTCGGACAAGACTGAACAACTTCACTTTCCCTTTTCGCTTTCATGCGTTGGAGAAGGAAATGGCAACCCACTCCAGTGTTCTTGCCTGGAGAATCCCAGGGGTGGGGGAGCCTTGTGGGCTGCCGTCTATGGGGTTGCACAGAGTTGGACATGACTGACGCGACTTAGCAGCAGCAGCAGCATAGGTATTATAAAAAATAAAGAAAGATGGTAACAATAACCCTGTATGTGAGACAGCAAAAGAGACACAGATGTATAGAACAGTCTTTTGGACTCTGTGGGAGAGGGAGAGGGTGGGATGATTTGGGAGAATGGCATTGAAACATGTATAATATCATATATGAAACGAATCGCCTGTCCAAGTTCGATGCGTGATACTGGATGCTTGGGGCTGGTGCACTGGGAAGACCCAGAGGGATGGTACGGGGAGGGAGGAAGGAGAGGGGTTCAGGATGGGGAACACGTGTATACCTGTGGCGGATTCATGTTGATGTATGGCAGAACCAATACAATATTGTAAACTAATTAGCCTCCAATTAAAATAAATAATTTACATTAAAAAATAAAGGTAAATCATCAGAGATTCAAAAAAGATAATTGTATCTTTGAGAAATAAAGAGAAGGAACTATAATATTTTAAATGAGACAAATGATTATTATATGAAACTACTGCTTTCATACATTTCAAAATATAGTAGATTAAAATACATTTCTCAAAGCAGCAACAAATTATAATTTACAAATAAATTTAAGATCTATATAATGAAAAGTTTAAGACATTCATGTAGAATACAAACAACAATTTCAAAACACACTTATGCAAATTTTGAGCAACAACAAAAAGTTCAGATCCATTCCATGCAGTTAATTCAAGACAGAACATATCTATTTTTCTCTCCCAAAGCTAATTAAGATTTTTTAATATCTCTATAAAAGACCAATAGATTTCTCTAGAATTGAACAATTTGTTATTAACATTTATATGTAAAAATGAGCTAAACATAGATTGTAGGAAATCTTTGAAAAAGAAATTGAATAAGGGAAGAGACACAATACTAAATGAGAAAACATTTTAAGTTCAGTTCAGTTCAGTCGCTCAGTCATGTCTGACTCTTTGTGACCCCATGAATTGCAGCACACCATGCTTCCCTGTCCATCACCAACTCATGGAGTTCACTCAAACACACATCCATCAAATTGGTGATGCCATCCAGCCATCTCATCCTCTGTCGTCTCCTTCTCCTCCTGCCCCCAATCCCTCCCAGCATCAGAGTCTTTTCCAATGAGTCAATTCTTCGCATGAGGTGGCCAAAGTACTGGAGTTTCAGCCTTAGCATCATTCCTTTCAAAGAACACTCAGGACCGATCTCGTTTAGAATGGACTGGTTGGATCTCCTTGCAGTCCAAGGGAATCTCAAGAGTCTTCAACACCACAGTTCAGAAGCATCAATTCTTCAGCGCTCAGCCTTCTTCACAGTCCAACTCTCACATCCATACATGACCACTGGAAAAACCATAGCCTTGACTAGACGGACCTTTGTTGGCAAAGTAATGTCTCTACTTTTCAATATGCTATCTAGGTTGGTCATAACTTTCCTTCCAAGGAGTAGCATCTTCTATCAAGCTTTAAATATTAAACCAGTGTTACAAAAGCTCATGAATAATTTGATACATTAAAAATAAAACATAAATCCCAGAAATAGACTAAGGAAAAATTATTGACTAAAATCATTGGAGAAAAGTAGTGGGAAATTAAATACATTCTAAAAATAAATAAATTCTATTTATCAATATGGATAGCTCTTCATTAAGAAAAAAAAGAAAAAAGCAACAGATGATTAAAACTGTATATCAGTCAGTTCAGTCACTCAGTCATATCCAACTCTGTGTGACCACATGGACTGCAGCATGCCAGGCTTCCCTGTCCAACACCAACTCCGGGAGTCTACTCAAACTAATGTCCATTGAATCAGTGATGCCATCCAACCATCTCATCCTCTGTCCTCCCCTTCTCCTCCTGCCTTCAATCTTTCGCAGCATCAGGGTCTTTTCAAATGAGTCAGCTCTTCACATCAGGTGGCCAAAATATTGGCATTTCAGCTTAAACATCAGTCCTTCCAATGAACACCCAGGAATGATCTCCTTTAGGATGGACTGGTTGGATCTGCTTGCAGTCCAAGGGACTCTCAAGAGTCTTCTCCAACACCACAGTTCAAAAACATCAGTTCTTCGGTGCTCAGCTTTCTTTACAGTCCAACTCTCACATCCATACATGACCACTTGGAAATTCATAGCCTTGAATACACTGACCTTTCTTGACAAAGTAATGTCCCTGCTTTTCAATATGCTGTCTAGGTTGGTCATAACTTTCCTTCCAAGGAAAAAGTGTCTTTTAATTTCATGTCTGCAGTCACCATCTACAGGGATTTTGGAGCCCCCCAAAATAAAGTCTGCCTCTGTTTCCATTGTTACCCCATCTTTTGCCATAAAGTGATGGGACCAGATTCCATAATCTTAGTTTTCTGAATGTTGAGTTTTAAGCCAACTTTTTCACTCTCCTCTCTTACTTTCATCAAGAAGGTCTTTAGTTCTTTGCCTTCTGCCATAAGGGTGGTGTCATCTGCATATCTGAGGTTACTGATATTTCTGTCAGCAGTCTTGAGTCCAGCTTGTTTTTTATCGAACCCAGAATTTCTCATGATGTATTCTGCATACAAGTTAAATAGGCAGGGTGACAATATACAGCCTTGACTTGCTCCTTTCCCTATCTGGAACCAGATATATATTAAAATATATTTCAAAGTAATTAAAAGCACCTTCTAAGTAACCTTGAAAAATGCATTCTCCTCACCTCACTTATTTAACTTATATGCAGAGTATATCATGAGAAATGCTGGGTTGGAAGAAGCACAAGCTGGAATCAAGATAGCTGGGAGAAATATCAATAACCTCAGATATGCAGACGACACCACTCTTATGGCAGAAAATGGAGAGGAACTAAAAAGCCTCTTGATGAAAGTGAAAAAGGAGAGTGAAAAAGTTGGCTTAAAGCTCAGCATTCAGAAAACGAAGATCATGGCATCTGGTCCATCACTTCATGGGAAATAGATGGGGAAACAGTGAAAACAGTGTCAAACTTTATTTTTTGGGGCTCCAAAATCACTGCAGATGGTGATTGCAGACATGAAATTAAAAGACGCTTACTCCTTGGAAGAAAAGTTATGACCAACCTAGATAGCATATTGAAAAGCAGATGCATTACTTTGCCAACAAAGGTCCATCTAGTCAAGGCTATGGTTTTTCCAGTGGTCATGTATGGATGTGAGAGTTGGCTGTGAAGAAAGCTGAGCACTGAAGAATTTATGCTTTTGAACTGTGGTGTTGGAGAAGACTCTTGAGAATCCCTTGGACTGCAAGGAGATCCAACCAGTCCATTCTAAAGGAGATCAGTCCTGAGTGTTCTTTGAAAGGAATGATTCTGAAGCTGAAACTCCAGTACTTTGGCCACTGCATGGGAAGAGTTGCCTCATTGGAAAAGACTCTGATGCTGGGAGGGATTGGGGGTAGGAGGAGAAGTGGATGACAGGGGATGAGATGGATGGAAGCATCACCAACGTGATGGACGTGAGTTTGAGTGAACTCCGGGAGTTGGTGATGAACAGGGAGGCCTGGCATGCTGCAATTCATGGGGTCTCAAAGAGTCGGACACGACTGAGAGACTGAACTGAACTGAACTGACATTTGAAATTATTTTGTTTTGCACCTTAGTGTTTTTCTGACAAGTTAATAAATGAAAACTTTTATTAGCTTTTATTTAAAAAATACACATGTTCAAATATCGTATTTGAAATATAAGTGTTAAAAGTGAGGACATGATATTAATGAGGTAAGTACCTTTTTTGTCTTAATTGGTATGTACCTAGAAGATGTTGCTCATTTTTATCAATTAGGTGGGAGGGGTTTCAGGATGGGGAACACATGTATACCCATGACGGATTCACATTGATGTATGGCAAAACCAATACAATATTGTAAAGTAATTAACCTCCAATTAAAATAAATAAATTAAAAAAATAAATACATAAAATAAAATATCTCACGAAATGATGGCCCTCATCTTCCAATGAAAATTATTAAAATTGCGTAAATAAATGTATTAATTTATAAATCATCTGAAGACACAGGCCTGCTGAGTCCCAGGCAGATAGTAGTTATGTGCCCTGATTTGTCCACTATCAACGTTTTCACCTATGTAATATTTTTCTCCCAACTAACCCAGAGTGTCCAAATGAATCAATTACTTTCTTGGGGCCTATTTTTTTTTTTCCCCCAGCAGAAAATATTCTCTTTATTTATATATAACTAAAACTTTCATTAATGAAGTTGTTTTGTTAGTCGGAGTTCCCAGAAAGTTAGGAAAACACTTATCAGCAGTAGTTTTTTTAGGAATATTAACCCAGGCAACAGAGATGCAGTGAAAAGGAAGAAAACAGAGATGGAGAGAAAGTCAGTACAAAATGGTAATATTGAGTTTGCATGGTTTTCCACTTGCCAAAATCTCATAAGCAGTTTTATAAACTGTATTTCACAACTGTTCACCTCAACCCCTTTCCTGGAAGAAAAGTAGAAAGCATTTATCTTCATCTGCCATTCATCAAGTGTTTTAACACTTCCACAGAAGTTAACTACTCTTCCCTTTTTGGCTCTGGTGGTTCAAATGGTAAGGAGTTTGCTTGGAATGCAGGAGACCAGGGATTGATCCCTGGGTCAGGAAAATCCCCTGGAGAAGGAAATGGCAATCCACTTCAGTATCTTCACTTGGAGAATTCCATGGACTCAAGAACCTGATGGGCTACAGTCCATAGGGTCACAAAGAGTTGGATATGACTGATCGCAACTAACACACACACCTTTTCTGGCTATGAGTGAATACAAGTGTGTAGGCCAGAGTTCCTCTTCTTATATGAGAGCAGCCCAAAAGGGAAAGTGGCCTGGTTGAAGTAAGCTGCAGTCTAATTTTACTCGCACTAAACTGAGCAAAGCTTATATGAAACTAGTCAACACTCAATCGGTTAGAGTAAATAGTAGGGCAAGAGGATTATGAAATGGCATACAATTGTTTTTGTGTTTGTATGTTGTTTTGTTTTCCTAGAATAAGATTTCCCAATATGAATTCAAGTTGCAAGCTCTTACAGTAAAGGGATCTACTAGATTATTTGAAATACATTTTCTGAATTTTGAAATTCCTATAAGTATTAAAATATGAACATTTTAGGGCATATTTTATTTGAAGCTCACAAGTAAACACTCTACCCTCTACCTACCATTCTTCACATCTGTTGGAATCCCACTGACTGGAATAAGTAAGTATCTGAAAGCCCCTTCACACCAAGGACACAAAGCTCTGAAACCCAGGTAGCTAACAGTACCTGTCTCTTGGTACTTAGTGAAAAATAAAAACACTTGCTTTTAACTATAATACATGATTATGAATGATTAGTACCTTTGCTACTTCAGAGGATTTGAGGTATTCTTTAATATTCATGTCCATTTTTTATTCTAACATTTTTGAGTAACTGTGTATAATTCTATGAATTTAAAAAAAACAAAGGATCCTGGAATTCCAGAAATAGGATGTAAAATTATTTTGAAGCCTACCACAGTGTTAACTTATCTTATAGCCCATGCTAATTTCTACCCTTGATTTATAAGTTTAAAAAACTATCAGAAATGTAAAAATGATAAAATTATGCTTATGCTACCATAGTTCTCATTTAAAAAGCATATTTTTGCTTTAATGCATCTTTCAATTCAAATGAAAGACTTGAACAATTTAAAACTAGAGATATTCCAATATGTCATCCCTATCCTTCTAGAAACAGATCAACATTAAAACTTTTGTTCTATTTCTGTCAAGTTTTATCCTGATTGAGGAGACAGGTATCGCTCTTCTAGGCACAGAGCTTTTGACATTTAAAGTAATCAATGAACTTAAGGTGATTTTTAAGGACTGCTTCATATATATTACATTTAAAACTCAAAACTGCTTACACAATGAAGAGGCTAAATCTTTTATGGATATCAGTGAAAAAATACAGTGGGAGTATTAGCAGGCAGAGAATAAAAATAAAATTGAGGGGGGAGGAGCTAAGATGGTGGATGAGTAGGATGGGGAGAACACTTTCTCCCCCACAAATTCATCAAAAGAACATTTAAACGCCAAGTAAATTCCACAAAACAACTTCTGAATGCTGGCAGAGGACGTCAGGCACCCAGAAAAGCAACCCAAATCTTCGAAAGGAGGTAGGAAAAAATATAAAAGACAAAAAAAGAGACAAAATAGGGAGGGACGGAGTTCCATCCCGGGAAGGAAGTCTTAAAAAGAGAGAAGTTTCCAAACACCAGGAAACCTTCTCACTGCCGAATCTGTGCCGAGCCTTGGAAGCACAGAGGGCAACATAACAGGGAGGAAAATTAAATAAACAATTAAAACCTGCAGATTGTGAGCCCTACGGTAACTCCCCCAGCGGAGAAGCAGCACAGACGCCTGCACACGCCACTAGCAAGCGGGGGCTGGGCAGGGAGGCACGGCGCGGGCTGCATCGCTTAGAGTAAGGATCTGGCCTGAATACCCTGAGCTCTATCTGAGCGAAATAATTTGGGCTAGCAAACCAGACTGTGGGATATCTACCACGCGAAAAGCCAGCCCTAAGCTAAGACACTGCCAGGCCCATGCACGGAACAAAGAACTGAACAGAGATAGCCAGCTGCAGACCATCCCCCTCCGGTGACAGGCAGCCAGAGCCAGAAGAGGGCAATCGCAGCCCCAGAGAGACATTATCTAGAAAACTGTAAGCAGGCTTTTTTGCTAACTAAAACTTCTTGGGGGTCTGGACGGTCAACATCCGCCTGAGAAGGTGTGCCCGTTGTACACCTAGATAACCGAGCGGCAGGGAGGCGATAAGTCACAGCAATTGTGCTCACCAAACACCTCATCACCTGAGCTGCTCAGACCTGGGAAGGACACAAAACGCAGGCCCAACCGAGTCTGCGCCTCTGAGGACTACCCAAATGCCTGAACCTGAGCTGCTTGGACCCGGGAAGTGCAAGTAGCCCAGGGCCAGCCATGGATGGTTCCCTGCAGAGCAACGTAGAGCCTGAGCAGTGTGGGCAGGGAGGCTACATGTACCGTGAGCAGGGGGCAGACCCAGTGTGGCTGAGGCACTGTGAGCACATGCCAGTGTTATTTGTTTGCAGCGTCCCTCCCTCCCCACAGCATGAATGAACAAGTGAAACCTAAAAAAAAAAAAAAAAGTGTCCACCACCATCCCCTTTGTGTCAGGGCGGAAACCAGACACTGAAGAGACCAGCAAACAAAAGAAACTATAACAGAGGGAACCGCCTTGGAAGCTACAGGCAATAGATTAAACCCTGTGGTTAGTACTGACCACATAGGAAGGGGCCTATAGATCTTGAGAAATATAAGTCAGACCAAGGAACTAGCCAAAAATGTACTGACCCCACAATACTCAACAAAACCAGAGAAAGTCCTAGATATATTTTTACTATTTTTATGATCATTCTTTCTTTCTTTCTTTTTTAATTTTTTAAAAATTTAAGTCCTCTATTATTCCTTTAATTTTCACTTTTATAACCTACTATTACTTTGCAAAAAAAAAAAGGACCCTATTTTTTTTAAACCAAACTTCATATATATATTTTTTATAATTTTTGTGACCTTGTTTTCTTTTTCTTTTTTTCTTTTCTTCTTTTCTTTAACATTGTATTTTTGAAATTCCAATCTCTACTCTAGATGTTTAACTTTTGCTTTTTGGTATTTGGTATCAATTTTGTACCTATATTTTCTTTATAATTTTTGTGACTTTGTTTTTGTTTTTTCTCTCTTTCTTTTCCTTCTTCTTTTCTTTAACATTGTATTTTTGAAATTACAAACTCTACTCTAGATTTTAAATTTTTGCTTTTATGTATTTGTTACCCATTTTGTACCTTTAAGAACCCAATCTTCAGTACCCATTTTTCACTAGGGAGTGAGATTACTGGCTTGACTGCTCTCTCTCCCTTTGGACTCTCCTTTTTCTCCACAGGGTCGCCTGTGTCTCCTCCCTAATCCCTATCTACTCTACCCAACTCTGTGAATTTCTGTGTGTTCCAGATGGTGGAGAACACTTAGGGAACTGATTACTGGCTGGATCAGTCTCCCTCCTTTTCATTTCCCCCTTTTATCCTCCTGGCCACCTCTGTCTCCTTTCTCCTCCTTCTCTTCTCTGTGTAACTCCATGAACATCTCTGAGCGGTCCAGTTGTGGAGTGCACATAAGGCAATGATTACTGGCTAGCCCACTCCCTCCTCTATTGATTCCACCTCATCTCATTCGGGTCACCTCTAACTCCCTCCTCCCTCTTCTCTTCTCCATGTAATGCTGTGAACCTCTCTGGATGACCCTCATGGTGGAGAAACTTTGCATCTTTAATGCAGATGTTTTATCAATGGTGCTGTATAGAAGGAGAAGTTTTGAAACTACTGTAAAAATAAGACTGATAACTGGAAGCAGGAGGCTTAAGTCCAAACCCTGACTCCAGGGAACTCCTGACTCCAGGGATCATTAATTGACAGGAGCTCATCAAACGCCTCCATACATACACTGAAACCAAGCACCACACAAGAGCCAACAAGTTCCAGGGCAAGACATACCAAGCAAATTCTCCAGCAACACAAGAACACAGCCCTGAGCTCCAAGACACAAGCTGCCCAAAGTCACCCCAAAACCATAGACATCTCATAACTCACTACTGGACACTTCATTGCACTCCAGAGAGAAGAAATCCAGCTTCACCCACCAGAACACCAACACAAGCTTCCCTAACCAAGAAACCTTGACAAGCCACCTGGACAAACCCACACACAACAAGGAAATGCCACAATAAAGAGAACTCTACAAACTGCCAGAATACAGAAAGGACACCCCAAATTCAGCAATTTAAACAAGATGAAGAGACAGAGGAA
>NW_011494923.1:3796822-3797412 GCF_000754665.1 Bison bison bison | reverse complement strand
AAAAACTTAGGAATATATCTGCCTAAAGAACTAAAGACTTATATATAGAAAACTATAAAACACTAGGTGAAAGAAATCAAAGACGACACTAATAGATGGAGAAATATACCAGTTCATGGATTGGAAGAATCAATACAGTGAAAATGAGTATACTACCCAAAGCAATTTATAGATTCAATGCAATCCCTATCAAGCTACCAATGGTATTATGCACAGACCTAGAACAAAAAATTTCACAATTTGTAAGGAAATACAAAAAACCTTGAATAGCCAAAGCGATCTTGAGAAAGAAGAATGGAACTGGAGGAATCAACCTACCTGACTTCAGGCTCCACTACAAAACCACAGTCATCAAGACAGTATGGTACTGGCACAAAGACAGAAATATTGATCAATGGAACAAAATAGAAAGCCCAGAGATAAATCCACGCACATATGGACACCTTATCTTTGACAAAGGAGGCAAGAATATACAATGGATTAAAGACAATCTCTTTAACAAGTAGTGCTGGGGAAAACTGGTCCAACCACTTGTAAAAGAATGAAACTAGAACACTTTCTAACACCATACACAAAAATAAAACTACAAA
>NW_011494923.1:3795926-3796722 GCF_000754665.1 Bison bison bison | reverse complement strand
GAAAGAAGAAAAAAGTCAAATAAATAACCTAACTCTACACCTGAAGCAACTAGAAAAGGAAGAAATGAAGAACCCCAGGGTTAATAGAAGGAAAGAAATCTTAAAAATTAGGGCAGAAATAAATGCAAAAGAAACAAAAGAGACCATAACAAAAATCAACAAAGCCAAAAGCTGGTTCTTTGAAAGGATAAATAAAATTGACAAACCATTAGCCAGACTCATCAAAAAACAAAGGGAGAAAAATCAAATCAATAAAATTAGAAATGAAAATGGAGAGATCACAACAGACAACACAGAAATACAAAGGATCATAAGAGACTACTATCAACAATTATATGCCAATAAAATGGACAACATGGAAGAAATGGATAAATTCTTATAAAAGTACAACTTTCCAAAACTGGACCAGGAATAAATAGAAAAATTTAACAGACCCATCACAAGCACGGAAATTGAAACTGTAATCAAAAATCTTCCAGCAAACAAAAGCCCAGGTCCAGACAGCTTCACAGCTGAATTCTACCAAAAACTTAGAGAAGAGCAAACACCTATCCTAATCAAACTCTTCCAGAAAATTGCAGAAGAGGGTAAACTTCCAAACTCATTCAATGAGGCCACCATCACCCTAATATCAAAACCTGACAAAGATCCCACAAAAAAAGAAAACTACAGGCCAATATCACTGATGAATATACATGCAAAAATTCTTAACAAAATTCTAGCAATCAGAATCCAACAACACATTAAAAAGATCATACACCATGACCAAGTGAGCTTTATCCCAGGAATGCAAGGA
>NW_011494923.1:3794164-3794701 GCF_000754665.1 Bison bison bison | reverse complement strand
GCTGGAGAGGTTGTGGAGAAAAGGGACCTCTCTTACACTGTTGGTGGGAATGCAAACTAGTACAGCCACTATGGAGAACAGTGTGGAGATTCCTTAAAAACCTGCCAATAGAACTGCCTTATGATCCAGCAATCCCACTGCTGGGCATACACACTGAGAAAACCAGAATTGAAAGAGACACATGTACCCCAATGTTCATCGCAGCACTCTTTATAATAGCCAGGACATGGAAGCAACCTAGATGTCCATCAACAGATGAATGGAAAAGAAAGCTGTGGTACATATACACAATGGAGTATTACTCGGCCATTAAAAAGAATACATTTGAATCGGTTCTAATGAGGTGGATGAAACTGGAGCCTATTATACAGAGTGAAGTAAGCCAGAAAGAAAAACACCAATACAGTATACTAACGCATATATATGGAATTTAGAAAGATGGTAACAATAACCCTGTATACGAGACAGCAAAAGAGACACTGATGTATAGAACAGTCTTTTGGACTCTGTGGGAGAGGGAGAGGGTGGAGATTTGGG
>NW_011494923.1:3793050-3794064 GCF_000754665.1 Bison bison bison | reverse complement strand
AGGTTCAGAATGGGGAACACATGTATACCTGTGGCAGATTCATTTCAATATTTGGCAAAACCAATACAATATTGTAAAGTTTAAAAATAAAATAAAATTTTTAAAAAATTAAAAAAATAATAAAATAAAATTGAAAGTTAATTAAAAAATAATAAGTGACATCTAAATTTTAGGTTAAGGGAAAAGGTTTGTTATTTTTCTGATGTTCCAGCTATCTTATATTATCTTAGCAATTAACTGTAAACAAATAAAAAAGTGACAAATTTCTAATGATATAACTGAATGTTTGACTCAATGTGTGTGTGTTTTCAAGGTTAAAGAGAACAAATATAAAATCAATCAATGATTCAATGAGGAGGTAAAAATTCTGCAACAAGAGAGAACAAAATGCTCATAATTATATAGAAGTAATTGGGTTTTGAGGTTAGAGACAAAAATCATGGACCTTAACTTCTATGTTAGGAGAACTTTTTTGGCCTTATGTTCCACAATATTAATATGGCTTAGAGCAATGTAAGTGTGATACCTCAGTTCACTCAGTCATGTCGAACTCTTAGCAGCATGCAAGGCTTCCCTGTCCGTTACCAACTCCCAGAGATTGCTCAAACTCATGTCCACGGTGTCAGTGATGCCATCCAACCATCTCAACCTCTGTTGTCCCCTTCTCCTCCTGCCTTCAATCTTTCCCAGCATCAGGTTCTCCCCAGTGATTCAGGTCGTCATGTCAGGTGGCCACAGTATTGGAGTTTCAGCTTCAGTCCTTCAAATGAATACTCAGGACTGATTTCCTTTAGAGTGGACTGGTTGATCTGCTTATAGTTCAAGAGACTCTCAACAGTCTTCTCCAAAACCACAGTTCAAAAGCATCAGTTCTTTGGCACTCAGCCTTCTTTATAGTCCAACTTTCACATCCATAAATGACTACTGGATAAACCACAGCTTTGACTAGACAGGCCTTGGTTGGCAAAGTAATATCTCTGTTTTTGAATATGCTGTCTAGGTTGGTAATATCTT
>NW_011494923.1:3774245-3792950 GCF_000754665.1 Bison bison bison | reverse complement strand
ATATCTTTTCTTCCAAAGAGCAAGTGTCTTTAAATTTCATGGCAGCAGTCACCATCTACAGTGATTTTGGAGATCAAGAAAATAAAGTCTGTCACTGTTTCCAATCTTTCCCCATCTTTTGCCATGAAGTGATGGGACCAGATGCCATGATCTTCTTTTTTTGAATGTTGTTTTGAGCCAGCATTTCACTCTCCCCTTTCACTTTCATCAGGAGGCTCTTTAGTTCCTCTTCACTTTCTGCCATAAGGGTCATGTTGTCTGCATATCTGAGGTTATTAATATTTCTCCTGCAGTCTTGATTGCATCTTGTGCTTCATCCAGTCTGACATTTTACATTGTGTTCTTTGTATAGAAGTTAAATAATCAGGGTGACAATATACATCTTTGATGTACTCCTTTCCAAATTTGGAACCAGTCTGTTGTTCCATGCCCAGTTCTACCTGTTGCTTTTTACTGCTATACATATTTCTCAGTAGGCAGGTAAGCTGGTGTCTTATTCCCTTAACTTGAAGAATTTCCACAACATGGCTTTGGCATAATCAATAAAGCAGAAGTAGATGTTTTTCTGGAACACTCTTGCTTTTTCTATGATCCAATGAATGGTGGCAATTTGATTTCTGGTTTCTCTGCCTTTTCTAAATCCAGCTTGAACATCTGGAAGTTTGCAGTTCACATAACACTGAAGTCTGGTTTGGAGAATTTTTAGCATTGCTTTGCTAGCATGTGAGATGAGTCCAATTGTGTGGCAGTTTGAACATTCTTTGGCATTGCCTTTCTTTGGGATTGGAATGAAAACTGATCTTTTCCAATCCTGTGGCCACTGCTGAGTTTTCCAAATTTGCTGGCATATTGAGTGTAGCACTTTCACTGCATCAACTTTTAGGATTTGAAATAGCTCAACTGAAATTCCATCACCTCCACTAGCTTTGTTCATAGTGATACTTCCTAAGGCCCACTTGATTTCACATTCTAGGATGTCACAATCTAGGAGTGACCACACCATCATGTTTATCTGGGTCATTAAATATTTTTTTGTATATTTATTCTGTGTATTCTTCCCACCTTTTCTTAATATCTTCTGTTTCTGTTAGAACCATACCATTTTTGTCCTTTGTTATGCCCATCTTTACATGAAATATTCCCTTGGTATCTCCATTTTTCTCAAAGAGATCTCTAGTATACAAATAAATATTTGCATAGTACCTATCACACTTAGTATGAAAATATAAGTGTGATAGGTACTATGCAAATATGTATTAAACAAATTAATTATTTCCTCATCTTATCATTAATTACCTCATTGATTTATACACACTCACACATATAGGTGCTTTTACACAAAGATGATAAAATTTTCTAGGCTCTGTTGTCAATATACATAACTATTATAAGTATGGTAATATAATTATGTCCAAGAAGCCATTTCCTAAGCTTCTTGAATGTAGTCATGTGAAATATTACTGAAGAGGAAATGCTTGAAATGTGGTACCATACTGCAGTTAAAAGAAATGTATTCCATCAGGGCATTGGTAAAACTAGTAAGACAGTAGAATGGGGAGATTTGGGAGGTTGTGGGGATATATCAACAAATTTCACCATCTGATGATCTTGATAATACAGGTGAAAGTCCTGAGAGGAAATATAGACACCTTATCCAGTTAATCAATCAGTTCATCAGCCTTCTGGCACTGACATTAATGGAAGGACACTAACATCAGTGTAATATGATGATAGAGTCATGAATTTGGAGCAAATTGATAATGCAGAGAAATGTTAATTATTATTATTATTTTTTTTACTAATCATACTTTTCAACATATTCTACCAACCAAGTTCACTCAATACTAAGAAGAGTGGTACTGAAATCCTATTGCTTATTTTCCAAATATCAGTTCAGTTCAGTTCAGTCACTCAGTCGTGTCTGACTCTTTGCGACCCCATGAATTGCAGCATGCCAGGCCTCCCTGTCCATCACCAACTCTTGGAGTTCACTCAAACTCATGTCCATCGAGTCGGTGATGCCATCCATCCATCTCATCCTCTGTTGTCGCCTTCTCCTCCTGCTCCCAATCCCTCCCAGCATCAGAGTCTTTTCCAATGAGGCAACTCTTCATAAAGATGGCCAAAGTACTGGAGTTTCAGCTTTAGCATTATTCCTTCCAAAGAACATCCAGGACTAATCTCCTTTAGGATGGACTGGTTGCATCTCCTTGCAGTCCAAGGGACTCTCAAGAGTCTTCTCCAACACCACAGTTCAAAAGTATCAATTCTTCATTGCTCAGCTTTCTTCACAGTCCAAATCTCACATCCATACGTGACTACTGGAAAAACCATAGTCTTGACCAGACAGACCTTTGTTGGCAAAGTAATGTCTTTGCTTTTGAATATGCTGTCCAGGTTTTTCATAACTTTCCTTCCAAGGAGTGTCTTTTAATTTCATGGCTGCAGTCACCATCTGCAGTGGTTTTGGAGCCCAGAAAAAATAAAGTCTGACACTGTTTCCCCATCTGTTTTCCAAGGAGTGATGGGACCGGGTGCCATGATCTTCATTTTCTGAATGTTGAGCTTTAGGCCAACTTTTTCACTCTCTGCTTTCACTTTCATCAAGAGGTTTTTTAGTTCCTCTTCACTTTCTGCCATAAGGGTGGTGTCATCTGCATATCTGAGGTTATTGATATTTCTACCAGCAATCTTGATTCCAGCTTGTGCTTCTTGCAGCCCAGAGTTTCTCATGATGAACTCTGCATGTAAGTAAAATAAGCAGGGTGACAATATACAGCCTTGACGTACTCCTTTTCCTATTTGGAACCAGTCTGTTGTTCCATGTCCACTTCTAACTGGTGCTTCCTGACCTGGATATAGGTTTCTCAAGAGACTGGTCAGGTGGTCTGATATTCCCATCTCTTTCAGAATTTTCCACAGTTCATTGTGATCCACACAGTCAAAGGCTTGGTATAGACAAGAAAGCATAAATAGAATGTTTTTCTGGAACTCTCTTGCTTTTTCGATGATCCAGCCAATGTTGGCAATTTGATCTCTGGTTCCTCTGCCTTTTCTAAAACCAGCTTGAACATCTGGAAGTTCACGGTTCATTTATTGCTGAAGCCTGGCTTGGAGAATTTTGAGCATTACTTTACTTACTAACGTGTGAGATGAGTGCAATTTGAGCCTTCTTTGGCATTGCCTTTCTTTGGGATTGGAATGAAAACTGACCTTTTCCAGTCCTGTGGCCACTGCTTAGTTTTTCAAATTTGTTGGCATGTTTAGTGCAGCACTTTCCCAGCATCATCTTTCAGGATTTGAAATAGCTCAACTGGAATTCCATCACCTCCACTAGCTTTGTTCGTAGTGATGCTTTCTAAGGCCCACTTGACTTCATATTCCAGGATGAACTATGGACGAAGGTTCGTGACATTGTACAGGAGACAAGGATCAAGACCATCCCCATGGAAAAGAAATGCAAAAAGCAAAATGGCCATCTGGTGAGGCCTTACACATAGCTGTGAAGAGAAGAGACGTGAAAAGCAAAGGAGAAAAGGAAAGATATAAGCATCCAGTGTAGAGTTCCAAAGAATAGCAAGAAGAGATAAGAAAACCTTCCTCAGTGATCAATGCAAAGAAATAGAGGAAAACAACAGAATGGGAAAGACTAGGAATCTCTTCAAGAAAATTAGAGATACCAAGGGAACATTTCATGCAAAGATGGGCTTGAAAAAGGACAGAAATTGTATGGACCTAACAGAAGCAGAAGATATTAAGAAGAGGTGGCAAGAATACACAGAAGAACTGTGCAAAAAGATCTTTCCAAATATAATCATTTGAAAAGATCCATCATTTACATGTTATATTTATCAAATCAAAATAATATATAAGGAAAGCACTATTATTAAGATACACTTTATAAAACATAAAAAAAAGTCAGAATTGCCTCAGAGTTTTAAAGGGCTATCAGATTTGAATATTTGGAGGAATTTTAGTAGAAATTTTTATTCCAAACTGCGTTATCCAATTAAATTCTTAATGGTCAAAGAGACAAAAATATGAACTTGGCTTATTTCTACACTTTTCTCTTGCAGCTCACATTCAACATCATCTCATTAGCTTTCTTATACCAATTTGTAAATTGCTTGTCTTTGCACTGCTTCTTCTCTCCTTTTTAATAGAATTAATTGTTTGTTACGAGCAAGTTTTAAAAATCAAATCTCTACTACTACATGTTCTCTCATTTCTTTTTGCTAAACTTCTCATTATTTTAACACTTCTTTAATTGATTATTATCACCTTTTATTAAATGAGAAGCATAAATAAATCTCGTTTTCAAAGTTGGATTTAGATTATAGAAGCTTAGAAATACATCACGTTTGCAGTCAATGTCTTACCAGACATAAAATTTCTTTCTCACTAATATATGCATTAATATATAAATAAACAATTCAGTTCAGTTCGGTCACTCAGTCACGTCTGACTCTTTGTGACCCAAGCTGCAGCACACCAGGCCTCCCTGTCCATGTCAAATCCCGGAATTACTCAAACTCATGTTCATTGAATCAGTGATTTAACCCAACTATCTCATCCTCTGCCATCCCGTTTTATCCTCCCATCTTCAATCTTTCCCAGCATCAGGGTCTTTTCAAAGGAGTCAGTTCTTTGCATCTGGTGGCCAAAGTATTGGAGTTTCGGCTTCAGTATCAGTTGTTCCAATTAATATTCAGGACTATTTCCTTTAGGATGGACTGGTTAAATCTCATTGCTGTCCAAGGGATTCTCAGTCTTCTCCAACAGCACAGGCAAAAGCATCAATTCTTCAGGCACTCAGACTTCTTTATGGTCGAAATTTCACATCCATACATGACTACTAGAAAAACCATACATTTGACTAGATGAACATTTGTTAGCAAAGAAATGTCTCTGCTTTTTAAAATACTGTCTAGGTTGGTCAAAACTTTTCTTCCAAGGAGCAAGCATCTTTTAATTTCATGCTGCAGTCACCATCTGCAGAGATTTTTGAGCCTGCCAAAATAAAGTCTTTCACTGTTTTTATTGTTTCCACATCTATTTTCCATGAAGTGATGGGACCAGATGCCATGATCTTAGTTTTCTGAATGTTAAGTTTTGAGTTTTAAACCAACTTTTTCACCCTCCTCTTTCATTTTCATCAAGAAGTTCTTTAGTTCTTCTTTGCTTTCTGCCATAAGGGTGGTGTCATCTGCATATCTGAAGTTATTGCTATTTCTCCCAGCAATCTTGTTTCCAGCTTGTGTTTCATCCAGTCCAGCATTTCTCATAATGTACTCTGCATGTAAGTTAAATAAGCAGGGTGACAATATACAGCCTTGACATACTCCTTTTCCTATTTGGAACCAGTCTGTTGTTCCATGTCCAGTTCTAACTGTTGCTTCTTGACCTCCATACAGATTTCTCAGGAGGCAAGTAAGATGGTCAGGTATTCCCATCTCTTGAAGAATTTTCCACAGTTTGTTGTTATCCATGCAGTCAAAGGCTTTGGGGGAGTCAATAAAGCAGAAATAGATGTTTTTCTGGAAGTCTCTTGGTTTTTTGATGATCCAATGGATGTTGTCAATTTAATCCCTGGTTCCTCTGCCTGTTCTAAATCCAGCTTGAACATGTGCAAGTTTACTGATCATGTACTGTTGAAGCCTGGCTTGAAGAATTTTGAGTATTACTTTGCTAGCATGTGACATGAATCAATTGTGCGGTAGTTTCAGCCTTCTTTGGCATTGCCTTTCTTTGGGATTGGAATGAAAACTAACCTTTTTCAGTCCTGTGACCACTGCTGAGTTTTCCAAATGTGCTGGCATATTGAGTGTAGCACTTTCACAGCATCATTTTTTTAAAGATTTGAAATAGCTCAACTTGAATTCCATCACCTCCACCAGCTTTGTTTATAGTCATGCTTCCTAAGGCCCACTTAATTTCACATTCCAGGATGTCTGGCTCTAGATGAAGGATCACACCATTCTTATTATCTGGGTCATGAAGATCTTTTTTTGTATAGTTCTTCTGTGTATTCTTGCCACTTCTTCTTAATGTCTTCTGCTTCTGTTAGGTCCATGCCATTTCTGTCCTTTATTGTGGCCATCTTTGCATGAAGTATTCTCTTGGTATCTCTAATTTTCTTGAAGAGATCTCTTGTCTTTCCCATTTTATTGCTTTCCTCTATTTCTTTGCCTTGATCCCTGAGGAAGGCTTTTTTATCTCTCCTTGCTATTCTTTGGAGCTCTGCATTCAAATGGGTATATCTTTCCTTTTCTCCTTTGCCTTTCATGTCTTTTATTTTCACAGCTATTTATAAGGCCTCCACAGAAAATCATTTTGCCTTTTTTTTTTAAATTTATTTTTCTTGGGGATGGTCTTGATCCCTGCCTCCTGTACAATGTCACAAACCTCCATCCATAGATCTTCAGGCACTCTATCAGATCTAATCCCTTGAATCTATTCGTCACTTACACTGTATAATCGTAAGGGATTTGATTTAGATCATACCTGAATGGTCTAGTGCTTTTCCCTACTTTCTTCATTTTAAGTCTTAATTTTGCAGTAAGGAGTTCATGATCTGAGCCACAGTCAGCTCCCAGTCTTGTCTTTGCTGATTGTATAGAGCTTTTCCATGTTTGGCTGCAAAGAATATAATCAATCTGATTTTGGTATTGACCATCATCCCAATTATATAAATGATTAAATACTTTTGTTTTTCTATTTTCTAAATAATTTAGTCATTAGTATAGTTATTAAATAGCATAGTAACTATAGTAATATAGTTATTAAATACCTCTAAGTTACCCATTTTATAGCTTATATCTGAAGTATACTCAGATTAAGTGACTCACTCAAGAGAGTAACAATCCAAGGACTTAGAAGTAGGATTGGAACTCAGGAATTTGTGGTTTTAGAACCTAAATATTAAACACTCTGCTCTGAAATTTCAAAATATATTTTTAAAATAAAGAGGAATGAAAACAATATTTTATAAAAACTCATGTTTCTAGAAATCTATTCTCTTTCTTTTACTAGTTACATGTAAAATATTTTCTTTTTTTGGTCATCTAATTTTTTTTTTGAACCTTGATACTATAATTCATATTTGCCTTAGACTCAGAAACAAGCAAATACTGACACACAAGTGGCTTGCTGCCAGATGAAGGGCAGAATGCCTTTTATGGATGTCAATGTTGAGTCTTCTGAGACAAAGAATCAGTAGGCAGAGAAATCCACTGGGACCAGAAGATGGATTTGTGCTAAAGGTCAGCATTTATAGTATAGTGTAAACAGTCAGAAAGAAAAACACAAATGCCAGGGGTTGGGATAGACTAGGACTCAGATTTGAGTTACATGGGCATTATAAGAGTATGTGTCCCTACTAAAAGAAATGGGAAGGGATATGCTTAACTAAAATATAGCAATACAAATTATTAGTACTAACAATGTTCTATCAAGGCTTCCTAGTCTATGTATGAAAATAATTCCTCATCAGTATTTTTCAATCAAAACCACCAATAATATTTATTATAGTCCTTACCAGTGAATTTTTAGCCACTGTTGACCCACCCCCTCTCATGGTGAAGTATTTCATCACATACAACATGATATAAGTACTTCCTCAGATAAAAAAGACTTACTCAAGAATCTCTACTGGAATTTTTCTATAAAACACACATTACTCTCCCCCTCCCATACCAAATAGGTTTTTAAAACCATTATAGTAATACATGCATGTTTGCTTATAGAAAGTTGAAATTTGAATTATATAATAACATGTGAATAGGCATAATTTTAATTGATCCGCTATATTTTAAGAGGCTGATTATTCAGAGGAATCACAGTTAAGTCTATTGTATACACGCACACATAAATATGTACACCTGAGAAGCTATTTGTTTCATTTTACTTTTTGAAATAATCAATATAAATCCTAGTGTGTATATACTTGAAGATTCAAATTCACTTTGAAGCAATTTTAAAATCAAATGCAAACCAATACAATATTGTAAAGTAATCAACCTCCAATTAAAATAAATAAATTTCTATTTTTAAAAAAAAGACTTTAGGATAAAGTTCTAGATGAAATGATAAAATTAGTATAAAATAAAACACTAGTTGTAAAGCAGAGCATTTAGTGGTTATGCTATGCTATGCTATGCTAAGTCGCTTCAGTCGTGTCCGACTCTGTGCGACCCCATAGACAGCAGCCCACCAGGCTCCGCTGTCTCTGGGATTCCCCAGGCAAGAATACTGGAGTGGGTTGCCATTTCCTTCTCCAATGCATCAAAGAGAAAAGTGAAACTGAAGTCGCTCAGTCGTGTCCGACTTAGTGGTTATAGCTAATAGATTATAGACTAAGGTCATAGCTCCAGGATTTTAATTTGTCAGTAGTCAGATATGAATGAGAAGAAAACTACCATATTCTTTATTCCATATTCAGGGAATTGATTTGCTAATTTGTTTGTACATTTGTGACAGACACTATGAGGCTGGTATGTTTCCTATAAGCCTTTCTTACAAAGTTTAAAGTGAATTTCTGCAGATTTATCTTACAAAATGAGGTGTATATGAACATGTACTGGTACAGAAATCAGATTTATCTGATTTTTTTGTACATGTGAATTAAAGAAAAAAATTAAAAATCAATTAAGTAAAATTTAAAAACCTATTAATATACTGAATAGTTTGAAAAAGATGGTTATAAGTGAAATAAAAATTTCTGGACAACTTAGTTATAGATTCTGGGAATTTTTGTTTCAAAAAGATGTGATACAAATTTACAACTTATAGAAAAAAATGACATCATACTTTGAGTAATGATTGATAATTGATATGTCATTGTTATATACAGTTGTTGAAAATTTAATAGTTGAATATTTATCTCCTTTAAATGATACTTTGATTTATGTGCCTAAAGCAATCAAAATGTTAATGAGAAAATAACTAATATCACCTTGTCTCTATTATATCATCGAACTATTTATATGCTCATAATATCAGATATCAAAAAGTATTCAGATAATCTATATTTAAGTGTAAAGTTAAATTTATAAATATAATTCTTCTAATTAAACTTATATTGAAATGCCAATGGGGATTTCATATTTTTGCAATAATACATATTATATTTCCTATACTATACAAAAAGTTGAAATTAAATTACTTAAAAAAAAAGCATCTTAATGCTTTTTTCCCTATGGACTTCTTTATTCTGTTATCTATTCTTTTCTTGTGTGTGCAGGGGTTTGTGGGGAATAGCATTAAAATATTTTGGTTTCATAACAAAATTATGTAAATATTACATACTGGAAGTAATGAAAGCTCAAGTGAATATTTCCTGATGGAGAGAATAAGTTTAAAAAGCTTAAATAAAATTTTACAGTGGTCTATTACTTCCTTTGCTTAGTCTTTTAGTTCAGTAGGAAATCTATTAAATATTTGCTTTGAGAAATTCTTACCATTGTTAACTTATAATCATGATATTTCATGTTTTCTAATTCAGTGGAAAACCATTTAATGAAGACTGGACATCAGATGGAGCATGATCCAAAAGCAAATCATGTTGCAATTCTGTGAATGTAAAAATGGTCCAGATATAACTTTAAGTGATGAATTAATATATTTGGATCCTGTTCAAGTAACACCCCTTTATAAATTGGGGTTCTTGACAAGATTCAAAAAAATGAAATGTACTTCATGTCTCGCTTTTACTGATGAGAAATTTCTAATCAGAGGAACTATAAAAATTGTCTATAGAAAATTATTCTATAAAATGTTATAGAAACTATAAAAGTTTCTAAGGAGAGGGTGAGACGTATGAAAAGAGTAACATGGAAACTTACTTTACCATATGTAAAATAGATAGCCAATGGGAATTTGCTGTATGGCTCAGGAAACTCAAACAGGGGCTCTGTATCAACCTAGAGGGGTGGGATTGGGAAGGAAGATGGGAAGTAGTTTTAAAAGGCTGATTCACGTTGAGGTTTGACAGAAAACAGCAAAATTCTGTAAAGAAATTATCCTTCAATAAAAAATAAATTGATTTAAAAAAAGAAACTTTTTTGAATTTTAGTAAATCTTTTTACAAAATTAAATCGAATAATAAAAGAAGTGACATAATCGGTGGTAAATAACCAAGCTGACATTTATTAAGTGTATATAATATGCTGGCACTGTTCTAAAGAACTTAAGATATATACATATACATTTTTCTTTTAATTTTCATATTGATTGCATTAAATTGATATGAATGTTGGCTTCTGGTTATAGATAATGCTACTGAGGCACAGAGAGTGCAAGAAGCTTTTCATGTCAATGTATGGCAAAACCACTACAATATTGTAAAATAAGTAGACTCCAATTAAAATAAATAAATAAATAAATATTTATGCTAAAAAATATTTTAAAAAAGCTTTACAGAGCTTGTTCAGCTAATAGATGGTAGAGCCAGATCTTGAATCCAGGTACCTTGGCTCAAGAATTCATGCATACTAACAACACATAGGAGAAATGAAATTCTTAGACAGGGAAGAGCTTGTGGAGGGATAAAAGTGTCTATCACATGTAAGCAAGTCAATTATTGATACTCTAAGAACTAGAATACAAATATTCATAAAACTATATTATTTTGAATGATATAATGATGATGTATGATAGTTTATATATATTAGGGAACAAATTGGATCCAATTTGATATAATACTCACTTATAGTTACAAAATAAAGAAAATGAACCTTAAAATATAAATGACTCATCTACTTCCTTTTCCCAGATACTGTATATTTTATTCAATCCTTGGAGCATATGGGAACACATAGCTTACTAACAAGCAGAGGAAGAAAATTTATATGATGTCACATATTATGCTCTTTTAACAAATGATTATAAGCTAAAGGATTTACTTTTCTCTAGATACATCTTTAATGTAGACTCAGTTCTCTTTTTCTTCTTTACTTCATCATGCTTTGGGAAGCTCAAAATTCTTACACAATTTCAATCTATAACATAAGAATTCTAATCTCTTCTATCCTTCTTTGCATTAGCACTGAATCTTTTATCTCTGTGTACCCATAAAATCTGTTGATTTCATCATTTTGTTAAATTAAGAATGTACAGTAAATTTCAATAAGTGTCAATAAATTCCTGATTTACCAGGTAGGAATTAAAGGCTTCCTAAAAAGAAAAAATCAAATCTGCAATCCGTGAATCACAGATAGTGATATCAAGTATTATGAAACTGGATTGCTTGTGATCTTATAGAATATTATTTGCATTAAAACTTTTTTAGGGAAAACTTTCAAGATGGCAGAGGAGTAAGACAGAGAGATCAGCTTTTCCCCTACAATTACATCAAAAATATATCTGCTTGTGGAACAATTCTCACAGAATACCTTCTGAACACTGGCAGAGGACCCCAGACTTCCAAAAAGGCAAGCTAACCTCTGCAGAATGATGTAGGACAAAAGATACAGGAAAATAAAGAGACAAAGGTCTTGGGATGGGGACCCTCACTTCGAAGAGAGCCTTGAAGAAGGAAAAGTTTCTACATGCTTGGAAACCCCCTCACAAGCTGTGATGGGGGCCGGATGGGGGAGCTTTGTACCCTCATAAGGGAACACAGCAACAGGTTCTCAGAAGGCAAAATAGAGAGACATCACCACAGAGATCATTTCCGACCAACCCTTCCCAGCTGAGAAGCTGTTTGCACACATCTTGGGGCGAGTGGATCCTGGGTGCTGACGCTCAGGCTTCCAAGATTGGACCCCAGGAAGAGGACCAGCATTGACTGCTGTGAAGATACTCTGAAGATACAGCTGAGGGATCCAGGGAAAGGCTTGGGCCTCCCAGAGAAGCAAGGGATAGTTGTTGCCAAGACCCTCTAACTCCACATGCTTGCCTATTGTAGGACCCCAACTTCATAAGTGTCAATACATGGGACAAGTCTTGGCTGTGAACTGCTTACTCCAGAGGTATATAAGCCAAATCTGGCACTAGTGCCAGAGGGAGACTACCCACAACTACAGTTTGTTATCCCAGAGGGACAACCTAGTGCTGGCATGGGTGACAGAGGTTGAGGACAGGAGGCTGCTGTGGTCTCAACATCAGGGGCACAGCTGCCACCAAGCTTTGAGAGTCACGGGTTGTTACCCATACTCTGCTCGGAGCCTGTGCAGCTTAGTTCTGCTGAGGGGCCAAGGCCAATATCCCTGGGGGAGTGCATGACTGTCCTCAGACTGTGACAACTTCCCACAGGTCCAGACCACAGCAGACACTCCTCACATAGCCAAACTATGTCTGCCATATCCCCGTCTCTCCCCAGCCCAACTGAGCAAGTGAACTCTAATAAGCTGCTATGTTCGTCCTCTTCTGTCTGGACAAGGAACAGACATCAGAGGGCAGCCTCTACAAGCAGAGGCTGGTCCATAACCAAAGCTGAGCTCCAGGGGCTGTGTGACCAAAGAAGAGGAAGGAAATGCACTCCTGCAGCAACAGGTGCCATAGATTAAATCCCCATAATTAGCTTCAGTCTGTGGATCTTGGGGGTGATTGTGGACTTTGGAAGCAAGTACAAGCTGGAGTAAGGCCAGATCTGAGTCTGAGATGAACCCACAGTACCCACAGCAAGTACAGAGACCTTCTGAGAAATATTGGAGGACTTTCTGAGTAGGCCAATGGGCTGGTGCTCACTGTGTGGTGAGGACACAGGAGGACATTCTTCTTACTACATATCTATATATATCTATGCCTTTTTTCTTGTATTGTTTTATTTTTGTTCTTTTTTATTATTTAATTTTTATTTCTCACCTTGCTTTTTCCTTTTCTAAAAACTTTTATTTTTTAATACATTGTATTCTATTTTCCTATTTTTACAGTACTCCTCAGTTATATTGCATTTTCCCCACGTTTTTGATTTTGGTTTTTTGCTAGTATAGTTTTTAGTATTCATTATTATATGTGTGTTTATTTATTGCCTTGATTGATCGCTTTGTTTTTGGTTCCTGTTTTTATCATTCCCCCCACGCACCCCCCGCCACCTCTTTTTTCTCTCTTTGTGAATGTGTCAGTTTTGGGGTGTTCTTGTCTGTTGAGTACTGCTTTCACCATTTGTTTGGGCTTTTGCTGTCCTTTGTTTGTTTCTATATTTGATTGACTTCTTTTTTTCCCCCTATTTTCCTCTATCTCTTTGTCTTTTACTCTGTTCTGTGTGACTTTGGGAGTCTTTGAATTAGAGTAAGGAATCAGGCCTGAAACTCTGAGGTGGGAGACCCAAGTCCAGGACGTTGGACCACCAGAGAACTCCTGATCCCATGGAACATTAATCAGTGAAAGCTCTCCCAAATGCCTCCAGCTCAGCACTAAGACCAGACCCCACCCAAAGGCTACCAATTTCCAGTGCAAGATTTCTCATACCAAATCATCAGTAAACTAGGAACACAATCCTGCCCATTAACAGACATGCTGCCCAAATCCATACCAAGCTCACAAACACACCAAAACACACCTGTAGATGTGGCACTGCCCTTCAGGGGGACAAGATCAAGCTCCACCTACCAGAACACAGGCAACAGTCCCCTCAATCAGGAAACCTGCACAAGATACTGACCCATCCCCACCCACTGAGGGCAGACTCCACACAATAAGAGGAACTACAACTTTGCAACCTGCAGAAAGGATATCCCAAATACAGTAAATCAAACAAAATTAAAAGACAGAGAAGCATGCAGCAGATGAAGTAGCATGGTAAAAACCCCTAAGACCAAACAGAAGAAGAGGAAATGAGAAACCTACCTGAAATACAATTCAGAGTAACAAAGATGATTCAAAATCTTGGAAATAAAATGGAGACACAGATAAATAGAATGGATACATGGACTGATTGAGAAGATACAGGAAATGTTTAACAAAAACCTAGAAGAGATAAACAATAGACAATCACCAATGAATGACACAATAACTGAGATTAAAAAAAACATACACTAGAGAGAACCAACAGCAGAATAACCAAGGCAGAAGAATGGATAAGTGAGCTGAAAGATAAAGAATGGTGGAAATAACCGAAGCAGAGCAAAATAAAAATTTATTTAGAAATCAATTACTGATAATACACATATTTTGTATACACACATATACAAACATACACATATGAATGCATATGTCACTTTGTTATAGTTTAGCTATTTTGTGAACTTTAAAAAATGAACTACCTGGTGTTGATATCAAAGATTACTATGTTAATATATGTATATAAAACTAATATATCTAATCTACACTTTTAATCAATATTTTAACAATATCGGTTATAAGACCATCACTAAAATAGAACATTAGCTTTTTTCAATACATAGTAGGAATTTATTAAATAGCTAGTGGATAAACAAATGAGGAGAAGGGAATGGTAACCTACTCCAGTATTCCTGCCTAGGAAATCCAATGGACTGAAGAGCCTGCTTGGCTAGAGTCCATGGGGTTGCAAAGTTATTCCATGGACATAACTGAACAATTAAGCACACAAACAAATGAGGATATCAATTAATGTGAAAGTTAAATGTTTTTAAACTTGTATATTATATGCAGAGTATATCATGAGAAACGCTGGACTGGAAGAAACACAAGCTGGAATCAAGATTGCTGGTAGAAATATCAATAACCTCAGATATGCAGATGACACCACCCTTATGACGGAAAGTGAAGAGGAACTAAAAAGCCTCTTGATGAAAGTGAAAGTGGAGAGTGAAAAAGTTGGCTTAAAGCTCAACATTCAGAAAACTAAGATCATGGCATCCGGTCCCATCACTTCATGGGAAATAGATGGGGAAACAGTGGAAACAGTGTCAGACTTTATTTTTCTGGGTTCCAAAATCACTACGGATGGTGGCTGCAGCCATGAAATTAAAAGACACTTACTCCTTGGAAGGAAAGTTATGACCAACCTAGACAGCATATTCAAAAGCAGAGACATTACTTTGTCACCAAAAGTTCGTCTAGTCAAGGCTATGGTTTTTCCTGTGGTCATGTATGGATGTGAGAGTTGGACTGTGAAAAAGGCTGAGCGCCGAAGAATTTATGCTTTTGAACTGTGGTGTTGGGAGAAGACTCTTGAGAGTCCCTTGGACTGCAAGGAGATCCAACCAGTCCATTCTGAAGGAGATCAGCCCTGGGATTTCTTTGGAAGGAATGATGCTAAAGCTGAAACTCCAGTACTTTGGCCACCTCATGTGAAGAGTTGACTCATTGGAAAAGACTCTGTTGCTGGGAGGTATTGGGGGCAAGAGGAGAAGGGGATGACAGAGGATGAGATGGCTGGATGGCATCACTGACTCGATGGACGTGAGTCTCGGTTAACTCCGGGAGGTGGTGATGGACAGGGAGGCCTGGCGTGCTGCGATTCATGGGGTCGCAAAGAGCAACCCCATGACTGTCCCCATGACAAGGACATGACTGAGCAACTGATCTGATCTGATCTGAGCTGAGCTGATCAGTATCCCATTACTTCCAAAAACAATTTTGAAATTATAGCAGATGACAGTTTTAGGATCTTTTACTAAAGATTCGCTCAGTCGTGTCCGACTCTTTATGACCCCATGGACTGTAGCCCACCAGGCTCCTCCATCCATGGGATTCTCCAGGCAAGAGTACTGGAGTGGGTTGCCATTTCCTTCTCCTTAGGATCTTGTAGGGGTTATCATATATTAGAAAATAAGGTTTGATTAAATATAGTATTTCAGTTAAAACCATGCTAGGCATTTCATTCTAGAGAATATTTACACTGAGATGAAATTTTAGACAAAATAATTTTTTACATGGGACTTACAGTCATTTACAAACCAGTTCCCCATGAAGCATATTCAGATGAAATTTTGTTTACTATCACTGATAAAGTGAATTGCATTTAGTAATATTACAATACATATAGTGTATTTTACCTGTTATAAAATTTTTTTTTGTATATTTTCTATTTACTGAAGTTTCATGTTTAGTTGCAAGTCTCTAAAACTAGGACAAGGAATAGCCAGTCTTTTAAAGGAATCTCTAGGGCATAACCTTTCTAATCTGTATGCTTTCAGTCTTATAATCAGGGACACAACTAAATCAGCACATGCTGACAATTATGCTTATGCAGCCTTCATAGACACTGTCCAGAACTAAACTGAGAAGAGTAATTCTGGCATAAGACATGGAGGCTTTTCCTTTAACTAGGTCTCTCCATGTTTGTCCATTTTGCCTTTCTTGTTTGATCATTAGTCTTTGTTCAAGGATGCTATATAATCAATGAAGGCAAAAGAGCCAAGAGCCCATAGTTAGTTAGTCAAGGAAAATACTGTATCACACAGTGCAAGCACAAATCGACATTTTAAATAGTTTCTCTGAAAATTGCTCACTGGAAAAATAATCATTATTAGTGCTAGAACTAGACTTTACATACAGTAAATACTTGATAATTGTGTGTACATTGTGAAGATGGACAGTCACCATATGATATCCCAAGAAACGAAATTTCTTTCTGTAACTTTAAATAAACACAAAAAAATAATTTGTCAATACATAATAGCTCTCTGGCTAAGGTAAGTTTATATTATTTTAAATAATTTCACATGTAAAGATCTATGAATAGATAATAAACATATGCCAAAATGTTCAATCTTTCCTCAAAACACCCACTGCTATTATTTTTAATATCATAGATTATTTTTCTGTTATTTAATTTTGTATAAATAAGAATATGAATTCTTAACCTTTTGTGTTTAGCTACTTTTGTGCAACATTCATATGTGAGGTTCACTCTTGCATGTGTTCTCAGTCACTCAGTCATGCCTGACTCTGCAAATCCATATACTGTAGCCTGCCAGGCTCCTTTGCTCGTGGCATTTCCTAGGGAAGAATAGTGATGTGGGTTGCCATGTCCTCCCAAGGGGTCTTCCCGACCTAGAGATTGAACAGGCATCTCCTGTGGCTTCTGCATTGATAAGCAGATTCTGTACCACTCATTCACCTAGGAAACAGTATGTATATATATATATATATATATATTATTTTTTTAGTGTGGAGGAAAGAGCATTTTTCTTTTCTTTCTGTTTCTTTACATTTGAAAGAACAGATTGTGGAACCCACCAGGACAGGGCAGCGATTCATTTGTAACTTCCTATTGCTGTTGTATATAAAGATTAATTGCAGTTTGGAACTGTAACATAATAACATCTTTAAAATTGTATACAGATGTTTTAGTGTACATTTGTACATATTTTTGTTTGGTTCATACTCAGAATAGAAATCCTGGTTCAAGAAACATCTACACTTTAACAGTTACTATACACTGTAAAATTGTTTCCTAATGTAATTGCAACAATTTATACTACCACAGTGCTTCGCTGGTGGCTCAGAATGTAAAGCAACTGCCTGCAAAGCAGGAAACCCGAGTTCGATCCCTGGGTCAAGAAGACCCCCTGGAGAAGGAAATGGCAATCCACTCTAGTACTCTTGCCTGGAAAATTCCATGGATGGAGGAGCCTGGTGGTCTACAGTCCGTGGGGTCGCAAAGAGTTGGACACAATCGTGTGACTTGACTTTCTTTTCCTTTCTTTATACTACCACAGGTAGTTAAATAAATTCTAGTATTTCGTATCTTCAACAGCACTTGAGATTATCCAATCTTTACAGTTTCATCATTTTTGATGAGTGTAAAGTCACACTATACAGGGTAACATTTTAGATTTTTCTTATACTAATGATTGAGTGCAGCACTTTCACAGCATCATCTTTCAGGATTTGAAATAGCTCAACTGGAATTCCATCACCTCCACTAGTTTTGTTCATAATGATGCTTCCTAAGGCCCACTTGACTTCACATTCCAGGATGTCTGGCTCCTGGTGAGTGATCACACCATCGTGATTACCTGGGTCGTGAAGATCTTTTTTGTGCAGTACTTCTGTGTTTTCTTGACATCTCTTCTTAATATCTTCTGCTTCTGTTAGGTCTGTACCATTTCTGTCCTTTATTGAGCCCATCTTTGCATGAAATGTTCCCTTGGTATCTCTAGTTTTCTTGAAGAGATCTCTAGTCTTTCCTATTCTGTTGTCTTCCTCTATTTCTTGGCATTGATCGCTGAGGAAGGCTTTCTTATCTCTCCTTGCTATTCTTTGGAACTCTGCATTCAAATGAGTGTATCTTTTCTTTTCTCCTTTGCTTTTTGCTTTCCTTCTTTTCACAGCCGTATGCAGGTCAGGAAGCAACAGTTAGAACTGGACATGGAACAACAGACTGGTGCCAAAAAGAAAAGGAGCATGTCAAGGCTGTATATTGTCACCCTGCTTGTTTAACTTATATGCAGAGTACATCATGAGAAATGCTGGGCTGGAGGAAGCACAAGCTGGAATCAAGATTGTTGGGAGAAATATCAATAACCTCAGGTATGAAAATGACACCACCCTTATGGCAGAAAGTGAAGAAGAACTAAAGAGCCTCTTGATGAAAGTGAAAGAGGAGAGCAAAAAGTTGACTTAAAGCTCACCATTACCAGGTTCGATGCATGACGCTGGATGCTTGGGGCTGGTGTACTGGGACGGCCCAGAGGGGTGGTGTGGGGAGGGAGGAGGGAGGAGGGGTCGGGATCGGGAACACATGTGTACCTGTGGTGGATTCATTTTGATATTTGGCGAAACTAATACAATTGTGTAGGGTTTGAAAATAGAATAAAATTAGAGAAAAAA
>NW_011494923.1:3751306-3774082 GCF_000754665.1 Bison bison bison | reverse complement strand
CATTGGTAAGACTGATTTTGAAGCTGAAACTGCAATACTTTGGCCACCTGATGTGAAGAGCTGACTCATTTGAAAAGACTCTGATGCTGGGAAAGATTGAGGGCAGGAGAAAAAGGGGATAACAGAGGGTCAGACGGTTTGATGGCATCACTGACTCAATGGATATTGGTCTGGGTGGACTCTGGGGGTTGGTGATGAACATGGAGGCCTGGCGTGCTGCGGTTCATGGAGTGGCAAAGAGTCAGACACGACTGAGCGACTGAACTGAACTATATTAATGAATATGCTTTCATATTTTATTGATCATTATATGTCCTCAGATTTGAAGTTTCTGCTCAAAATTTTCGTTCATTGAAAAAACTTAAATTGTGTCTTTTCCTTCCTGCTTTTTATATAACTTACTAAGAAATTTGTGTACAAATGTTCCAATCTCATAATGGGTTTCATTTACTTTCCTTTTAATTCTGTCTGCTATTTTTTTTTTCTTTATACATTTGAAGTTAAGTTATTAAGAGTTTACTCTGTCTTCCTGGTAAAACCACCTTTTTATCATAATGAAATGTTCCTTTTTTCAATAATATCCACTTTTACTCTTTAAATCTACTTTATCTGCTATCAACATATTGCATAATTTCTCTATTGGTTAGTGTTTACAGTAATAGTTTTTCCATCCTTTTATGTGTGTTTTATTGTTGTTGTTGTTTCCTTGTTTTGTTTCTATCCAGCCTGAAATTTGGAAAGTAAGATAGATTTTATTGCAGTGTTATTATCTTTTTAAATATATTAAACATATTTTTCATTCATCACAATTTTAAAATTATTTGAGAACACATTGTAATGTGAGATATATCCTTTAATAATCAAACTTTACTTGTGCTTTAAAATACACTTGTCAAAAGAAGCCAAAAATTATATCAGACTGCTAATAAAAAATAATAATAAAAAGGTCCCCCCAAAACCCCAGCTGCTCAGTTTATCTGAGCTGGATTTCATTCTGCTGAACCAAAGTCCATAATTCTTCACTACTTTGTTCATTCTCTGCTGCCTCCAATCATATGCTGCTGCTGCTGCTGCTAAGTCGCTTCAGTCGTGTCCGTTTCTGTAAGACCCTAAAGACGGCAGCCCAACAGGCTCCCGCGTCCCTGGGATTGTCCAGGCAAGAACACTGGAGTGGGTTGCCATTTCCTTCTCCAATGCATGAAAGTGAAAAGTGAAAATGAAGTCGCTCAGTCGTGTCCGACCCTCAGCGACCCCATGGACTGCAGCCGTCCACGCTCCTCCGTCCATGGGATTTTCCAGGCAAGAGTAATGGAGTAGGGTGCCATTGCCTTCTCCGTCCAATCATATAGATCCTATTATTTTGAGGACTTAATAATGTTTCTCAGCGAGGGATAGATTTGACTTACTTTATCCAATATCACTAAAAAGCACTCATATTTTCATATTGGATGTTGATCATAAACAGGTGAGTCATTGCTTATTGAATCCTGCTATCTTCTTGAATTCTCCTACAATTTTTGAAATTTTTCAGGTACTGTTTTAGGGATTTCTAGGGACAGAACTGCATGATATCTAAACAATATATGCCTCCCATTATATATTTAATATTTATATGTAATTGCTTTGTATACTATTTTTCAACAACATTTAAAAACATTGACAAAAAGATTATATTGTTCCTGACAATAACATTAATTCATCTTACATCATCAATTATTATGATTCTCTTTTTTATTTTAATATTAATAAAAAATCAATATATTCTTACTCCTATTCCATTATTGATAATCAGAAGTGGATTCTAAAATTTATCACACATTTTTAATATCTATAAGGATTAATTTTTATTTACTATTCAGTTGGTTACTATATAACTAGATTTCCTAATATTTCATTACCTTTGCATTCCTGCATTGAACTATTCTGGCCATGTTTTATCATTTTTGAAATACAATGATAGATTCTTATTAGTGTTTTATGCAATTTTTTTTGCCTCTGTTTATGAGTGAGGTACTTTGGTATATTTTTATCTGTTTTTATCTTTGCTAATTAGCTACATGATTATATTTTTAATTCAAATCATAGAACACATTTTTAATCTCTCATATTAAGAGAAATTTTAAGAATTATACATAGTATATCTTAATACTACTTCTAGGGATTCCCAGGTGGTTTAGTGGTAAAGAATCTGCCTGCTCATGTAGGAGACACAAGAGTCACAGGTTCTATCCATCGGTTGGGAATATTTACTGTAGGAGGAAATGTCAACGCACACCAATATTCTTGTTTGGGAAATCCCATAGACAGAGGAGTCTGGCAGGCTACAGTCCATGAGGTCACAAAGTCAGACACAACTTAATGAAACAATAACAAAAAAGAATACTTCTAACTAAGAAAAAAAAAAAAAGAAACTAAAATTATTATTTATAACAAAGTATTATTAAAATATACTATTTTTAATTCTTAAAAATCAAAATTATGAAAATAATTCAGACTATATTCTCTATTTGTCTTTGCTATCATCTAAAATGTGAATGAAGATCAAGATTTATTTTTGTGTTTTATGTACTTTTATGTATTTGTATTCATAAAAGTATTTCAAATATTCTGAAAGAAAATAACAATATAATAATAGCTTTTTATCTTATACTAGAAGATGTTGTTGTTCAGTCTCTCAGTCGTGTCCAACTCCTGTGATCCCATGGACTCGAGCACACCAGGCTTCCCTGTCCATCACCATCTCCCAGAGCTTGGTCAAACTCATACCCATCAAGTCAGTGATGCCACACAACCAGCTTGTCCTCAGCTGTCCCTTCTCCTGCCTCCAATCTTTCCCAGCATCAGGGTCTTTTCTAATGAGTCAGCTCTTCGCACCAGGTAGCCAAAGTACTGGAGCTTCAGCTTCAGCATCAGTCTTTCCAATGACTATTAAGGACTGATTTCCTTTAGGATGGACTGGTTGGATCTCCTTGCAGTCCAAGGGAGCCTTAAGAGTCTTCTCCAATATCACAGTTCAAAAGCATCAGTTCTTCAGCACTCAGCCTTCATTATGGTCCAACTCTCATATCCATACATGACTACTGGAAAAACCATACGTTTGAATATATGAATCTTTGTTGGCAATGTCTTTGCTTTTTAATATGCTGTGCGACTTAGCAGCAGCAGCAGTAGTGGGTTGGTCATAGCTTTCCTTCCAAGGAGCAAGTGTCTTTTAATTTCATGGCTGCGGTTACCATTGGCAGTGATTTTGGAGCCCAAGAAAATAAAATCTTTTACTGTTTCCATTCTTTCCCCTCTATTTGCCATGGAGTGATGGGTCCACATTTTTTGAATGTTGAATTTTAAGCCAGCTTTTACACTCTCCTCTTTCACCTTCCTCAAGAGGTTCTTTAGTTCCTCTTTGCTTCCTGCAATAAGGGTGGTGTCATCTGCATATCTGAGTTTATTGATTTTTCTAGAATAGTACTCAAACATCATTATAAGTATGTATAAGCTTATTATTATTTTTCAAAAATTTTCTTCCCATTGCTGGGGTAAAATCACTTTTTATGTAGTTTATGGAAATGTAGTTTGACTGAAGTATGCATTTAGGATTAGGAATCCTAAATGTGATTTTTAGGTTTGTAAATGAAGAAGTACAAAAATTTGAGAAAACTTTCATCAGCAAACATTTTAGCAAGCACACACACACACACACACACACACACACACACAAGGAAGTGTTTCCCTGGTGGCTCAGTGGAAAAGAATCTGCTTACCAATGCAGATCTGGGTTCAGTCCCTGGGTTGGGAAGATCCCCTGGAGAGGGAAATGGCAACCCATTCCAGTATTCTTGCCTGAGAAATCCCATGGATGGAGGAGCCTGGCGGGCTACAGTCCATAGGGTCAGAAAGAGTTGGGCATAACTTAGTGACTAAGAAACAACAACAATATACAAAAAAGAAGGTTATGAATCATTTCCAAACTCAATTAGACATTTAATTTTCCATTCCTTTTGCTAGAATCTAAACCAGAGTTATGGGAGTCACAAAGTTAAACACATGTCCCATTTCTCCTCATATCTTAAAGCAAATCTTATGGAATGCAGACAAAATCAATGATGAGCCAAAATTAAGTTAACCAAACAAAACAAGACAATCAAAAATACAATCAACATATGTAAAAGAAGTCTTGAGACATCTACCATGTGTACTAAGTTGCTTCAATCATGTCTGACTTCTTGCAACCTATGGACTGTAGCCTACCTGGCTCCTCTGTCCCTGGGATTCTCCAGGCAAGAATACTGGAGTGGGTTGCCATGCCCTCCTCCAGGGGTCTTCCTGATCCCGGGATCGAACCCGAGTCTCCTGCCTTCCTGCATTGCAGGTGGATTCTTTATTCCTGAGACACCAAGGAAGCCCTACTTGACCATAGATAACATATAATTATTTAAAGGTATATTGTCACATTGTTGGGCTTCCCTTGTGGCTCAGCTGGTAAAGAATCCACCTGCAATGTGGGAGACCTGGGTTTGATCCCTGGCTTAGGAAGATCCTCTGGAGAAGGAAAAAGCTACCCACTCCAGTATTCTGGCCAGGAGAATTCCATGAACTATATAGTGTATGGGGTCTCAAAGAGTCGGACATGACTGAGCAACTTTCACTTTTACTTTCTGACATTGTTTCAAAAAAACTAATGCTCTTTCAGAGAGTTGTGTTGTGAGTCACAAGACTTAGTTACTATTTGTTCAAAGAAGCAGAATGAAACATTTTCAGACATGGATTTCTTCATATTGCTTATGAGACTGATACCCACCCCCCCCTTAGTTCCATTCTATCATAAAAAGAGGAATTTGAGATTTTATCTCTAAAGTCTACCATTAGCTTAGTTTAGAAAACAAAACAGGACCAAATGCTCAGAACAATTTAAGGTAAAATTTATTTCATAAAATTGTAGTTTCATTATGTGCTTGCATGCATGTGTGTTCAGTCATATTCAACTCTTTGAGACTTCATGGACTGTAGCCTGCCAGGCTCTTCTGTCCACAGGATTTTCGAGGCAAGAAAACCAAAGTGGGTTTGGGTTGCCATTTCTTTCTCCAGGGGATCTTCCCGACCCAGACATCCAACCCAAGTCTCATATGCCTCCTGCATTGGTAGGCAGGTTTTTTATCAGCTGAACCACCAGGGCTTTTCATTATATGCTTACATAATCTAAAACATAATCTCAAACATCTAGAAGTGAAGCTACACAGTTCTTCCTAATGACTCTTTCTTAGTACATTGGGCTATATAATTCTTGGTTTAAGCTTTCACCATAGAATGTTGGTTAATAGTACAGTTTTCTGTAAGTTACCCTGATGGATTTTTGAGCCAGAGTTAAAATTCCAATTTTCTATTTTTATCTTAAATAATTCTGCTTTGTAACTTAGTCATGTCTTGTAGACGATTTGCATATTAGACAGTTTATGTGAGTGTGTTTCTTTGTCACTCTCTTCTCTTAGGTTTTTAAGAAAGTATTCAGAATTGCCTACCACTCTCCATATTTAACAGAGAATGTGCTATTCAGTCACCTAATATTGTCACAATTAAGCCTAATTAGCCAATTCTTTGACTTTTAAATTTTTGTTCCTGGATAGATTCCACCTTTCAGTGTTTAGACTGATTCTTCTGCAACCTCGATGGAAAGGATACTAATCCCATTGTATGCTATTAGATATAACATATGTTGCTCACAAATACATGTCACTAAATATTACTCTTTATTTCTTCACATTTTTCAACAGAAAAATAGATCACAAATTAATAATCAGACTGATAAAGTCATCCAAGAACAATCCAAACTGAAAATTTTGTTCCCATAACACTAGCACATTATATATTTAACAGAAAAAATTTTCCTCATCTTTATTTATAACTTTATCTGTTCATTGTTTAAATTTTTGTTCTGGTCGTAAGAAAGAATAGCAGCGTGAGTAAAGAGCAGTTAGTGAAAGCAACTGGACTACGTGATATTTTCTCAAATTATTTACTAGTTTATTATATAATAAAGGAAAATGTGTATTATGTAGCTCTTAGCTCAATGTCATTTGGATACATGAATTATTAAATTATATACATGAAGAATAAGTGTAGCTTGCTCTGACTTTCAAGCTTCTGTTATCTAGCTGAGCATATTCACATGAGCTCTAGACAATCTATAGCACTATCTTAAGACCCTAAATAAAATAGGAAATGGATCCAAACTGTATTCATATTTACCAGACCTCATAATATACCACATCCAAGACATTGATCTATATTTATGTGAACTAATTCTTGTATAGATTATTCCCTTTAATCAACATAAAGTGTAACCCTTGAACATAAAACAATACAATCTACCATTTGGACTGGCAAACCATGTCATTCTTTATGTCTACCTTCCTTTACTTCTTTTATAAATAAATATAGAATACAACACACACACATATACACTATTTTTTCTAAAATCCTAATTTTTTTCATAAAATATACTTTCATATTTTATGCTCCCTAGATTTTGATTCTATTGCATTTGATCATATACTCCCTCAAGATATAGTTCCTTTCATTTACCTTAGAGGAAAACCACAAACTCCTAAAAATCATCTCAATAAATGTATCTTTACTCAGTAAGAGTGATTTTTCTATTTTCTGTGTTACTATAAGTTTACAGGATTTCTAAAATGTTGCTTGTATTTGACAGCATTTTTTGTTTGACTTGATTAACAAATACACATGTGCATGTGTGTACACACACACACACACAGATCTTTTCAAGATAAATTAGTCCACGACTGCAGTTCTCAAATACATTAAAATGACCTTGGGAGTTCTTTAAGTAGTCGCTCAGTCATGTCCGACTCTTTGAGACCCCATGGACTGTAGACCTCCAGGCTCCTCTGTCCATGGAATTCTCTAGCCAAGAATACTGGAGTAGGTAGCCATTCCCTTCTCCAGGTGATCTTCCAGACCCTGGGAGTGAATCCAGGTATTCTCCACTGCAGGCATAATCCCAGAGATTCCTATTTAATTTCAAGGGTGAGGGTAAAATGAAAGAGGTTTGAAAACTCAATCTGGTGTTTACAGCATACAGTCAGAGTATGAGCCACTGAAGTAGACATGTTACTATGAGAATTAAAGAACTTGAATTACTAGGAAAAGCTAGTATCTTTTTATCTTTCATAGAGACTTGCATAGAGCATTTATTAATTTGCATATTAATAGAAATGTTGGAGTTATCTAAAAGGTGAGGACTTGAAGAGAATATGGTCTCTCTGATTTTTCTGACTCTGAAGGCTCTTATCTCAGCACAGACCACACTATCTCCTACAACAGTAACATAAATAAAAGGTAATTTTAAAAAGAAAAAAAAATGTGTAGACTTCTGCTTCTAGCCAAGTAAGACAGAAATTTCCTTTTTGCTGAAACCAAAAGATAGGAGCTAACAACTGCCATAAGTTTTTGCCTGAAGAGAGTTTGTATGCCTGGCCAAAGGAGAGGAAATCAATAGAGTTCAGAGGTCTCTCTGCGTTTAGGTGATGGAGCTTGTAGTATAGTGTATAGGACAGAGTACTGGAGAAGAAAGAGCTACACAGAGAGAAAGAACTGGCTGTCTGCCAAAGGACCTCAAGTCTTCAGCTGAGTATTGACCACTCGTGCATATTAGGAAAGAAGCTGAGTCTAGGGGGGAAAATAACCCAAAAGAATAAGAGAAAACAACTACAAGCATTCACAAGAGCTAAGAATAGTTCCTTTTCCCATCAGGCATAATAGAAAAACTCATAATTGATTGTGCTCAGGTAGATTTTCCCTCAGTAGTGGGGCAAAAATAACCCAAGACTAAAGGCTTTCTTCATGCTCTAACAAAGCTTAAACAAGACCCAGCTCTCAAGCAGTGATGATGGAAATGTAAAGTGGGACAACAACTTTGAAGGAGTAGAATCACTGGGTCATTTTTAAGAAACTGACACTTTTTCTCCAAAGTTGAAACAAGATGAAATAATCTTAAAACAATTATGCTTCATGAAGAAATGTGGAAATAAACCATTATATTGATTATGATTTGAAGTATGAAATTCTGGATCCCTGAAACTTATCTACAAATACAGAAAGCAGACTAGGGTTGTCTTTACCTGCAGGAGTGGAATACAGTGGTCTGAGAGATAAGAATTACAAAGGGGCACAAGGAAACTTTTGCTGGTAAAAATCCCAGAAGAAATCTAACTCATCTTATAATGTCTTATGTGGGTGAAAAAATTTTCTGGATTAAAATATAGTCTGCCAATTCAATAGAAGTTAGTTTTGTGCATCATTTTAAAATCACCTTTCACAGTATACTGAAATTACACTTATTTGCATTCTAAAATAGAAATGTGTGCCATACATTAAGTAAAGTATTTTTGGTTTGTTGTTTGTTTTTTCCTAAATCACTTCTTCTAAACATTCTGTCTTACTTGCTTCTGTTTATTCTAATCTTCCAAAAAGGTAACATAAGAATGTTTCTCAGGAAAAGTCATTATTCTGCAAAATTCAAAGGCAATCTTTTAAATCCTCAGCCTTCTCTTTTGAAACATTATTCCTTCTTTTACTTGAAAGTTTTGCATCATAACTAGGTCAGGCTATCTTTCAATACCCAGTAAGGCTTTTATTCCACACAAAACCTCACCTTCAAATGACATGCCATTGATTTTATTACCCATAATTGTTGCTAACTCTCAAAGTAAAATTAAGAGGCTTAATAAATACTTAATAATTTTATAAAATGAAAACAACCAGACTGCACTTTTTTTTTTACTTCTATTGAATCCCTTCAGTTGACTAACTTATATTTATATTTTATTTTTATTAAAAGTTTCTTCAAGAAAAAAAAATTCAGTAAATCAGCAGGGAAATAAATATCTTCTTAATCAGCACTTAAACTGGTTTCAATATTTGTTAAGTGAATTAACAGGAAGATATATAATTTTTAATTATGAGAGAGAATTTTGACAGAAAAATTATTTTTTACTAAATTAAGAAAAATAAGCATCAAAAAACATAAAAAGTTCAAAATATTTCTCTATTCCTTATATATTAAAAGATTATTTCTATCATAATATCATAATATAAATTATTTGCTTAAATAATTTTAAAGTACTTAGATGTATTAAAAAAGTGAAAGAGATTCTGAGCCAATAGGTATAGATAAACCATGGCAGTCATTTAGAAAATGCTATTAGAAATGTAAACTGAAGTTCGTGGACTCAAAGCCATATTTAAAGACTGATTCTCTAAAAAAAAAAAAAAAGAAAGAAAGAAAGAAAAAAAATAGATCTCTAACAATTCAGACATTCTATCTACTGTGTTATATAGTTTATCCTTATGGGAATATAATAAACACAATAGCTAATAATTATATAATACTTTCTAGGTGATAATGATTTTCATCTAGATTTTCTTCCTTTTTAAAAATACATACCTGATTATTATTATCATTCCCTTATAACTAATGAAAGCAAAGTTCAGAAACATGAAATAAATAGCTGAACACCGCAAATTTGTTAATGTTATCATCAGATCCCAAGCTTAGGGCATAAGGCTTAAATCTCTAAACTACCAGAGTCATGGGGAGGACAGGTTTGAGGTTGTTGTGAACAGGAGAAAAGCCAAATGAGGAATTCCTGGGCACGTAGTGGCACATAATTTCTCAGTAGTGTTGATATGAGCTGAGATACATTCTTTATAAGATCTTTAGATCTTTCTAAAGGATCTCATGTTATACTTAAAGGAGGAGGTGGGGTAGGGAAGGAAGAGAAAGAAAAAGAGTCTAATATTCTCTGATATGTTCTGCCAAGTAAACAGAAATCAGCCAATGTTCAAATATTTTAGAAAGTAGGTAAATATCATAAGTGATGAAACCAAAATAAAATGACTTTAAAGGAAGCAACACTTTTTTATTATAAATTTATTTATATAAATTTTGAAATCATATACTCTTGTACATATTAAGTAGTTCTAAAGTGTCTCTTTGAATCTGCATCACCACATTTAGGAGGCAAATAATCAAGTTTGGAGTCTCAGTTTTCAGTTGGGTAGAAAGCCATGGTGCATAAGTCATTTTAAAATTACAAAAACTAGTAGTATCACTTTCCTTCGTTAATGATGTTATGGAACTGAAGATATGGTTATTGTTTCCTGTATTTATTTCCAATCACAGTTTGTTAAGCTCTCCATGACACTGAGATAGCAAGGTTAGAATGGATTTTTTGACACACAGCGTCATTGTGTTGTGGAAAGATACAGAAGCTGATCATTTGAAGGCACATTAATAGGCCCTTTTTAGTACGATGTGATCTGGGTACAGTAACCAATAAGGGATGTTAATGCACACAGGCTCTATCAACTGCAGAAAATCAGTATCTCCCTAACCCTGAAGGAGCAAAGAGAAAAAGAGATGTTAACTAGGGCCCAGTGAGAGCTGGTTATAGGAAGGAAGACTACTCAATAGAAGACATCCCTTTAAAACTCAAACTAGAAGTGAGTAAATAAACAACCTGGCTCTGTTCTCTCTCTAATCTCTAAACTCCTGTCATCTATTCTTTTTGGTCAAATCCAACTTGAAGCCAGAAGGCAAGGACACTTAATCAATGCAGTCCGAAATAGTCAGTCTCCCAAAACACAGAGCAGGGCAGAGGAGGGCAGGAAGGTTAACTAGACATTTTTCAGTCCAACACCAGTATGTATTATGATGCAAGGTAATCCAGACAAGGCCAACTGGGAAAAGGAGTGGGATGGTATAGTGTTGACATACTCATATGCAAGAGTATATGAGTACATGACATACTCACATGCAAGAGTACAGCCATCCTTCAGTACCTGTGGGGGATTGGTTCCAGGACCTCTAGGGATATCAAAATTTGCAGGTGCTCAATTTCCTTATATAAAATGGTATAGTACGGCAGGCTTTCTGTTATTCATGGATATACAGAACTTGCAGATACAGAAAGCCAACAGTATATGAGTTCAGTAACTGTTTAGTTCTCATTAAAACACTTATCTTTAGTAGATTTCAGAAAGAAGAGACTTTCTGTGAGGGACTGAATGGTAAGAAAAAGTTCTTGCTTTCTCTAAATAATTCTGAAGGAAGGTTTGAGAGGAAAGAGTTGAATGTGGCGCCTGTGTTAGTGTGTTAACCTGTAACCATATTTCATCAGATGCTGGTATTGCTCAGTGACCTAACTGCTGAGGGAAAACCAACTCCAGTGCTTTGGAGTAGCTTATTGTCCAGTTGTGTTTTCTATCTCCAAACATATCATGAATTATTCTTCTTGTAAGATACTGATGGATATATTTGGCAAGCAAATTTCCCTCTTCTTATCAGCCCAATACTTGGCTATTCACTGTGTGTTCATTGCTCTCAGAGTATATGAGTTATCACTCAGTTCTTAACTGTAGAAGCAGCCTACATTTTGCCTAACTGTATCCCCTCTAAATTTATTTATAAAACAACTAAATTATTTCTACAATTACTCAGAATTTGAAACAATTACTACATTAGGTCAGCTTCATCACCTAAATACAAAACTTTTATTTCATCTCATCTCATTGATTGGTTGGTTGATTGAATGAGAGCTCAAAACTCTCACAAGTCTTCCAACTTTTAAGCAAAGTACAGTTACCCATGGTTTGTATTTAACCAGAATATATGTTTAAGCAAGAAATATTTATAATCTATTCTATAGTTTTAGTCTTTTCATTTTGTTTTTCCAAGTCCTTTCTTCCTCACTACCAAAGTCATTTCCTCTCAGTTTCCTTCTCTTTAACCACTCCTCACATTGAATTGTTTTAATATTTCTATTCTAACGTGTTTCCTTTTTGCATAACCCTCCTTCTTTCCCTCCCTTCTTTCCTTCCTTCCTTTTCTTCTTGTTTATATACCTTTCTTTTTTCACTTTTATAGTCTTAGTATTCCACCTTCCTTCTTTAATCTTTTTTTGCTTACTTTCCAGACTTATAAAACAGTATTTTATATAATATTCACAAATAACAAAATAGAAAGGTACATTAAATATTTATGAGAATTAAAACAAAAAGAAAGTAATATCAACAACAGTATGTCAAACCCAAAAGACATTACACTGATATTCTTTAATAGCTACATATATAACAACTATTTGATCTTGAGTCTCCTGATAGTCAAAGAAGGAAAGAAGTTATAAGACCCATAGTGTCTCTGAAAGTGTCAGTCACTCAGTCGTGACTGGCTCTCTGTGATCCCATGGACTATAGCCAGCCAGGTTCCTCTGCCCATGGAATTCTCCATGCAAGAATACTAGAGTGGGTAACCATTCCCTTCTTCAGGTGATCTTCCCTACCCAGGGATCAAACCCAGGTCTCCCGCATTGCAGGCAGGTATTTTACCATATGAGCCACCAGGGAAGCCTTCTTGTCTGTGGTGTCAAATAAAAAGCTACCTGAGATCTGAAAGAATATCACTGACTAATTCATTCTCCATGAAAGTGTATATTGAGCACTCATCAGGTGCCAGGAATTGGTCTTGGTTCCTGGATATAGAATTTGACAATTTAGCAAAATCCAAGCCTTCATGAATGTTACATTTTAGAATGACAGGAAAACAACAAATACAATAAACATAAAATATGCTGGACTGTGATGAGAAATAGATAAAAATATAAAATGTGAAAACAATCATCTGTCTTAAGAATACAATGTGGTTTCTCTAGGGAATTCATAAACAACATATTCTTTAAATATGCATGCAAAATATTGCTTCAAATTGTTTATTGAGAGCTATTGAACTTCACCCTCTCAAATATCAATGATGTTGCTAATTAAAAAGAGAAACAAAAACAAAAAGCTTTTCCAAACTGAAACTCTGGAAATGTAGTTTGCTTTTTCTTAGAGAAAATTAGGAATTTTAACCAAAATTCAGGCTTATATTTAATGACTACTCAAGGCTCTTCTTTGTTTTTTTTTTTTGGTTTGTTTTTCCTTTGACATAGTTGTGTTTGTGTTTAGGTTCTGGAGACTTATCAGATTTTCATCTATCACAAAATTTAAAGACTATTAATTCCTATCAACAATGGAAACAGTGAGAGACTTTATTTTGGGGGGGCTCCAAAATCACTCCAGATGGTGACTGAAGCCATGAAATTAAAAGACTCTTGATCATTGGAAGAAAAGCTATGACCAACCTAAATAGCATATTAAAAAGCAGAGACATTACTTTGCCAAAAATGGTCCATCTTGTCAAGACTATGGTTTTTCCAGTAGTCATGTATGGATGTGAAAGCTGGACTATAAAGAAAGCTGAGTGCAGATGAATTGATGCTTTTGAACTGCAGTGTTGGAGAAGACTCTTGAGACTTCCTTGGACTTTAAGGAGATCCAACCATTCAATCCTAAAGGAAATCAGTCCTAAATGTTCATTGAAAGTACTGATACTAAACCTGAAATGCCAATACTTTCGCCACGTGATGTAACTAATTGACTCATTTGAAAAGACCCCGATGCTGGGAAAAATTGAAGGTGGGAGGTTCTCCCAAGGGGATGACATAGGATGAGATGGTTGGATGGCATCTCCAACTTGATGAACATGAGTTTGAGCAAACTCCAGGAGTTGGTGATGGACAGGGAGGCCTGGTGTGCTGCAGTCATGGGGTCGCAAAGCAACTTAGTGACTGAACTGAACTGAATCCCTTTTCTAACAATTGTTCTTTAAATGCACCATTTCCAAAGAGAAAAAGTCATCAACAAATACACTTCAAAGTAAAATACGCTGATATCTTGCCCAGTCACTCAAAGAAACATAACTGTCATAGGTTTCAGGTAGAGAGAGTTTTTTCAGACAGTGAAGCTTATTTTTGTTTTCTACTCTAAAATTACATATTGATCCCTGTTAGTAAAAACTGTTAAAAAATCTTTTTTAAAAAGGTGCAATTTCTGGCAGTTAAATGATATAGTTGAAACAAATACACTTGAGGCTCTTTGTGCCAGTCTCTTCTGATTGAAGAGAAAACAGGAATTAGAATACATATACCCTTTTGTCTCATGCTTTTTAGTTACTGTGGTAGAAGTGGTGACATTTTTATTAATTCTTCAATTTGGGGTTGGAGTTTGAGGAGTATATTATCACTCTATCAAACATTCAAAACCAGATACATAATTATCATTGTATATTAGTATCCCTCAAGGAGGAATAAGTTCATGCAGTGAGGGTAAAAAAGTTTCTCTTACTTTTTCCCTGGCTCTTTTCCAACTTACAGCCCTTATACAGCTCTATTAGGCTGTCTTTTCCACCTACACACCTGCAGGTTCTAGTGTAAGTACATCAAAAACACAGGGATTAATGTACAGTAAAGATATCTCATACTCCCCATACCTCATACTCCTCATAGTTTTACTATGTTCTGAACTGCCTTATTTCATATATATGACAATGCAGACACATTGATACTGCTGGAAACCCTCACTAGAAGTCACTTGAAATGGGGTTTCAGGAGAAAGGCAGCAAGATGTGAGAAGGCATCAAGAATCCAACAGGATGTGAGACAAAGATGGAGCTAAGAGTTAGCCACTCTTTTTGTTCTGATGGTAGAAATTATCCACCCTGGGCAATGACTTTAGCTGCTGCAAACAGCTCCAGAAGGCAGCACTTTTATCCCCATTGTAGGTTAATGAGCATATTTGCATGGTAGGAATTATTAGCAACTAGGCCTGTCCCCAGGAGAGTATCCATGATGCTATTCACAGACCATTAACAGCAGAGTTCACCCATGACCAGTAGAGGCTGTGAAGAAATGTTCTCTCCTTGGGAACAACCATTAATGGACAAACGTCATTCTCTTAAGACATATTTCTTATTTACTTGTACAAGTCTTACAGATTTCTATAAATCTCATACTAAACCTAAAATATTTTTCATGAGCAGACAAGATACTGAAGTTTTTCTTGCTTTTTTAATGAAGCTATTTCATAATCTTTATGATACACAAATGTGTTTGTACATGTTTGTTTTAATTTTTTTCTTTTTTTTTTAACCTCTCTTTATTTTTAAAGTAAAATCACTGAATGGAAGCATTTAAGGAATTTGAACAAATCAAGGAATGCCTTGTCTTTTAATAAGGAAATTTATCCTAAACATGTGGGAATGAACCCATGTATAAGACTCCTTAAATAGAATGGAAAGAAGCAAATTTAGTCTCCTGAGGAAAAAATATTGATTGATACATAAAATCGAGAATGCAGCACACTGGTTTATAAAATACTTTGCAAATTGGTTCTCTGCAAAGGAATCCGATGCCTCTTGCAATCTAGATATTATACATCTATGTAGGGTACATTATCTATGTCTTACCATACTGTATTATTATTTGGGATAGGAATTTGTTCAGAAGGAATGTTGAACTTTAACCAAAGTTTAAAAAAATACAAACAGAAAGGAAAAGTGCCAGGGTCCAGCCCCGGCTGATCCAGGGTATTCGAAGGAGAGATGGCCTAGGCGACTATTTATATGCTAATTAGAGATGTAAGAGTAATAGAATGAGGATAGCTCAGTAGGAAAACTCAGTGGAGAAAAGAGGCTGAGTAGCTTGGTTTATGCGAGAGACCAATAAAACTTCAAGACAAGAAGTTTGCACCACTTATGTAGGCCGCAGGCGCCCTCTCGAATAGCGGAAGGTGCCCCACCCTAGACACCTTCTCTAGTGGGTCTTAGAAGCCCAGGTATAATTAGTAAGCATGGTGGCTTCCGCGCTCCGGATGGAGACTCAGCCAGAAGTTAAAGGGAAGAATGACATGGGAAGACCAAGTGTTGGTGAGCAAGGCCCATAGCTTTATTTTTAACAGGGGCTTATATACCCTAAGTTACACATTAGAGGATAATAGGGGATGTAAAGTCAGCAGTTTTTGATCCTTATCAAAAACCAGGGTTTCTGTCCTGAAAATTTATCCTATACAAATGGTTTAGGTGATTTACATCATCTTCTGGCCAGAAGGTCTATTAACATTTTATGACTCTTGACAAGGACTTATCAACAAAGACTTATTTTCTCTAAGAGTAATTATTTTAAGGTTTGGCGCCATCTTCCGAAGATAAAATTGCATTCCTATAGGGCGGATGTGTAATGGGTTTACAACAAAGGAAAGAATTTATCACCTTAAGGGTCTAAAATTACTAACACCAAAGCCACTACTTATTTTTTCTACATACCAACTATATTAATTAATACACATTCAAGGATACAATTCAGGGGATGTAAAAACTTGACAGCAAGCATTGGCTCATCAATGAAATCTTTTACTAGTTTTATTCTGACAGTTTCTAACTCTCTGAGAGGCTCTAAGCTATTTGAATATCTTAAGCTTCCCGTGCCTCTCAAGGCTGGGAGACTGTAAACAATCGTATGCATAGCTGTAGGAGTCCGGGTAAACTTGTCAGGCGAGTTAGAGAGCCATCTGAGGGGTTTGGATTTAAACACTCCTAATTGTCCAGGAACTTTTATTAATTGGAGCTGTAAGTTAACTCTTTGACAGAGAGAGTGAGATGGTGGTAGGGGACAGCCCCCAGTAAAGTCAGAGGTGAGAGCACAAAGCAATAAAGTAGGCAGACTCTGGTTTTTTGGGGGTAGATGCTTGAGAATATCCGGGGGGACTCCTGAGGCTCGATCCCGCCTTTGCGTATGCCGAGCCTCCTTCTTCATGACCTTTGTCACGAGTGGAATGTTTCTCGCCGGCTCCCAGCAGAAAAGTAAGATAAAAGTTATCTTGAAAAATGAAAGGGGGCAGAGATAAAGTTTGACTATCATGGAACTAGAATTGACTTTCAGAGATCAGTTGGTTTTGCCCTGTCTTTGGAAAGGGAGTAAGGGTACCGCCTCACAAACCAAATGATGTTTTGTTTCAAGCACTGCCTTACTATGAGAAGTCATTGACATTCACTGCTTTGACTGGAGTCTTCATGCAGTATATTGAAAATCTTCCAACTGAGCCATATTGTTTTTACTATGTATTGCTGGACTTATTTGCAGTAAGCCAGGGTTTTTCAATGTGACAAAATATCATTAATGTGAATGTTTTCTTGCTTTCTACCAGATTATGGCTCAGAGTTTATCATACTGAATACATTTAAAGGTAATTTATCCAAATTATCAATCATAATGTTCCTTCTATTGTTTTCACTGGACAGGGCACTGAGATAACATTCTTCCTCTTATCCACATCCTCTGGTTTTATTCATGCTTCTCACAGGCTACACTGTCAAGCCATTGCCCAGAACCCCCTTGGTAGTTGAGAAAAACTTTACTAGATAATATCAATAACTGCAGTATGTTTTTTTCATTCACTCAGTGTCATGAGAATTATGAAATGGTGAAATGACTATAACTAAAATAATCCTGTAGAGTGATTATTGTGAAGAGCTTAGAGAAGCATTCATTCTTAAAATATGTAAATTTAAGACTCAAGAACCATGAGACTGAAGTGTATTTTCACATGTAATAAGAAGAATTGATGTTTGTTCTTCTGTCCCATGGATCGGGGACCCACATACTATGTCCGAAGGTAAAATATTTTCACAGCATGTACCTCATTCTGCAGAGAGTACCCCAAACTCAGAGTGTGTTGTCTTTCAGGTGACACCGTATTTGAGACTGAAAAATCAATGTTAAAGTACAATATAAAAGTAAAGAAAAAACTAAAGGAATCCACAATACTGATATAATCAGAAGCAAGGCAGAAAGAAAATAAAACCAAAATCCAAACTAATTGCCTTTCCAGTGAGGTATAGCCAACCTGACACTAGGTGGCTGGTTGATTCCTGCAAGACATGGTCCTTTACTAAGGGGACATGAATGCAGATGCTGGCATATTGGGCCCTTAGTCATAGCAGAAGACAGTGGCACCCCACTCCAGTACTCTTGCCTGGAAAATCCCATGGGTGGAGGAGCCTGGTAGGCTGCAGTCCATGGGGTCGCTAAGAGTCTGACATGACTGAACGACTTCACTTTCACTTTTCACTTTCGTGCATTGGAGAAGGAAATGGCAATCCACTTCAGTATTCTTGCCTGGAGAATCCCGGGGACAGAGGAGCCTAGTGGGCTGCCGTCTATGGGGTCACACAGAGTCGGACACGACTGAAGAGACTTAGTAGCAGCAGCAGTCATAGCAGCAGCCAGAGTTGACCTGGTAAAGCCAAATGTATTGAATATATATCAATTCTGGATCTCTGGAACCAAGACTGCTTTAAGAAAGAGAATGGTTATATTCTACTGTCTGAAAATTTGTGTCCCCTACCCAGTCAAATTCTCATAGTGAAATCCTAAAGCCCAAAGTGATAGATTGTGGGGGGAGGCTTTGGGAAGTGCTTAGTTCAAGAAGGGAAAACCCTCACAGAAGGAATTAGTGCTTTTAAAGGAGATCACACAGAGATTCCCTTTCACTATGTGAAAACACACTAATAAACTGACCATCTATAACCCAAAAGAGGGCATTCACCAGAACCCAACCCTGCTGGCACTCTGATTTTACCTCGAGAACTGTGTTTAAAGTGAATTTCTATTGTTTATCAGCTATCCAGTCTATGATATTCTGTTAGAGAAAGCTGAATGGACTGAAAACCTGGATACTCACAGAGTGGATCTTTTATCTTCATGTGGATATTAAGTGTTCTTTCACAAAACCAGCTTCTTTAATACTCAGAAATCAAAATGATTTTAAGTGGCCCATCCACTTATTCACAAACCTTCTTAATTGCTTTTTATTCTTCAAGTACTAGGAGCCTCATCATCAACTATCTTACCTAGAAAATTCTACCTTATGACATCTTGAATTGGTTTCTGTCACTCTAGAATAAATTGTAATATATAGCCAGATACTGACATATAGAGAAAACCGAAAGCAAATATTATAATAAATTATTATTTTGAGCTTTTGTATTGGGAAGGGAGATCTTTTTTCCCAATAACAATTTGGATTGGAAATTCACAAAATTAAAAGTGAAGTCAAAGGAAGGACAGCAAAATTTAAAATGTACAATGTCCAATACACCAGATTGTATCTTTTATAAGTAACTGAAAATCAAAATTAAGTTTAGATATGTTCTAATATGTCATTGGTCTATTATAATTCAAACCATTTTCTCTAATTCTCATTTATCAACTTTTTAAAAATAAAAGTCTTAAGCTAAGTCTTATGATGGAGTCATCATTTGCTCCTAGAATAAGTATAGGTTGCATTACATTCTTCATCTGAAATTGAAAGAATAAAGTAATAGATGTGGCACATTATGGCATTTGAAGTTTAAAGCATATGAAAAGAAATAAAAAATTCTATACAGAGTGAAATGGAGATAAAAGACAACAAAAACACAATGTGATTATGGGAGCCAGATATATCTAAATAGTACCATGGAAGACTGTTTTGCTTATCTATATGTTCTTAAATATTTTATCAACACTTTAAACTTAGTCACTATGTACTATAAGAGTTGATACCATATATACATATGATATTATGTATAAATTTTGATACTATATACATATATCAGTTGCATAAATTGTTTAAATAGTCACTTACAATTTTAGGAAAAATAAGGGACACTTTTGTTATGGCTGTTGTTCTAGAAATATTCTGATGGACAAGTGAACTGAATTACTCACCAAACCACTCTTACTCCAGGACAAAGTCTGAAAGGAAAGGAAAAAACAAAGAGAATAGCAAATTGTTTTGTATAAAAAGTAACCAGCCATCTTGGGGAATTGATCATAATAGCTGAAGATTTGGGTGTGTGGTTTTGAAGATGACACATCTGGTAGATGAGGAAATTTATGAGGATAAAGGGAGAAAAGAAAATGAGAGAGTAAGATAACAGAGGAATAGGAAAGATAATTTTTGTGATGTGAAAATACAGACATGTTTCTAGAAATGGAAGAATTTAAAGTTGTGGTATGTCTTGCATTGTAATTATATTTGGCCATCCAGAATCATTCAATATGTTTTATACATTCAAGGACACTTTAAGGGGATGAAGGAAAGAGATATATCCACAACATGAAGAAGGAAGTAAGAAGAGAAGATGACAACCATGAACAGGGATTACTAAAACCAGATTGCAGGGTCAGAAAAGCAGGAGGCTGAATGAACCAAACAGGAAAAATCTTACTCATTCAGCCCTGTTTCCTCTTAGGTCTCTTAGAAATATAAAGGTGCAGTATGTAACTGCTTGGACTGTATAGAACAAAAGTTTGTGAAATTCTATCTAAACTGAAGGAAAATGTATCCTCAAAAATTGGAAAATTGGTGATACAGATGTGTCTTATTATGTCCATGGGCCACATGTGAGTTTGTGGAAATGATTACCTCATACAAACACAGCTCTTTATGATTGACTTAACTATCTAACTCTCTTATTTGCCTTTAGATATAACTATCTTGAATTAAAGAAATTCCTTGGGAATGATAAGGAGATGATAAACAACTATGAGAGACTATTAAGTGCAGGATTATCACATACATTTTCTGTTTCAGTCTTCACAGGAACCTGTATTTTCAGACTCTTCCACAAAGTTTAATCTATAATTCATACCATTGTATTAAATATTTATTGCCATGATAATATTCTATAATAAATTTTTAATAACATACAACAATAGCATCTATTGATCATGAATCTTGGATTGTTGGATATATGAGCCTGCTGTTATAAACAGCACTTGCCCACATGTCTGTAGGTCAGCTGACCATTGACTATTGTAGCAGACGTCTGCTGAGATGATGAGGGGAACTTGACTGCTTTGTGGCAATCACATTAATCAGCAGAGTGGTTGGTATATGTCAACATATACCAAGTAGTATATGTAACATATTAAAATTTAAGAGGCATGTTTTAATGTTCTATTTTCCACTTTATAGCAGCAAAATATGTCTTTTTAGGTCACTCAACTTTAAAAATTGATACAGTCAAAAACACTTAAAAAATATTTTTATTGAAACTGCAATGGCCACTAAAGTGAAAAATTAAAAGACAGAAATGGTCAATCTAAATCATACTTTGAATGTTTATTTCAGCATCTCATTATCTCCTTTTATAGCAGGAAAATGCTAGCACTAGAACTCTTTTGAAATTCTCCTTTTCAAATATAAAAATTAATATAATAATGTTTTAATGATAATTATACCAATTCAACCTTTATTGTTTGTCTATATGCCAGTAAGTGCCAGGGTATAAAAGGGGAAAAGAGAGGAAAATTAAAACCTACAGCAATATTTTTAACCTTAGTATGATTCCACTAACCATAAACAAACACTGATCAATACAAAAGAGTTAACTATTAACCTTAGTAAAATTTTAATTAGGAGGTAATAAAGAATAGACAGGAACTGCTAGACTGTGAAAGATTTCACAGAAGAGAAAAAACAGTGCAAAATTCAGAGCAATCTTAAAAGAAGCATGGAATTATGTAGTCTCTTTTTTTAGAAAGGGAGTAATAAGTTATATTCTATGAAGAAAAAAAATTAATATGGATAAATTTGAATAAAGAGAAACAAACATTTTGGGGAAAAACAATACATAATTATTTGACTGAATATTGTAGGTACAAGTTAGAACATTGCCATGCTGGTCCCTTTGATTTTGACGCCCTTGACATTCTTGACTCTCAGTGCATGTAAACTAAGTTCCTTCAGTCGTGTCTGACTCTTTGTGACCCCATGGGCTGTAGCCCGGCAGGCTCCTCTTTCCATGGGAATTTTCCAGGCAAGAGCACTGGAGTGGGTTGCCATGCTCTCCTCCAGGGGATCTTTCTGGCCCAGGGATCGAACCTGCATCTCTTACATCTCCTGCATTGGCAGGTGGATGCTTTAGCACTAGCACCACCTGGGAAGTCCTGAACTCTCAGTATCTACACCAAATGAATTTCTGAGAGATCATTACTTAGGCTGAAGCAATGACCGTTATGTATTGTTTATTTTGTGTTGTAATGCTTGTAAACATTTCTCACCACAAGATTTGATCCAAAATTACCTGGAAAAAGAAAAACAAAACAAAACAGCTATGATTCTTGTCTTCATTTTGTCTCCGTTTTCCTTTCTCAGCCGTCTGAAGATTTGTTTATTGAATAATCCAATCTGTAGAACTAGTTTATTAGCCATTCAATATGATATAGTCTGGAAAAAATCAAGAAACACATCATGGACTTATTGACACCAGCAAGACTTAGGAACCAACCAGTACATTCCTGCTACTTTACACTTTAGCTTAGGATCTGGGATATCTCAATCAAGAATGGGTTCTCAGCCACTATTAACCCTTTAATATAGTATTTTGCTGCCAACCTAAGGACACACTGCCCTTATTGTTAGTTGTACCATGATCATTTCCAAGTATCCCCATTTTATTCCATTTCACTTCATTTATAGCTCAGGAATGAAGTATTCTTCTAAACTCTTGACAAAGATTGAAGCACTGACATCCTGGAGAATCTTTCTTACTTCATTTCAGTTCAGTTCAGTTCAGTCGCTTAGTCATGTCTGACCCTTTGCGACCCCATGAATCGCAGCACGCCAGGCCTCCCTGTCCATCACCAACTCCCGGAGTTCACTGAGACTCACGTCCATCGAGTCAGTGACGCCATCCAGCCATCTCATCCTCTGTCATCCCCTTCTCCTCCTGCCCCCAGTCCCTCCCAGCATCAGAGTCTTTTCCAATGAGTCAACTCTTCGCATGGGGTGGCCAAAGTACTGGAGTTTCAGCTTTAGCATCATTCCTTCCAAAGAAAT
>NW_011494923.1:3749790-3751206 GCF_000754665.1 Bison bison bison | reverse complement strand
CATCCCCTTCTCCTCCTGCCCCCAGTCCCTCCCAGCATCAGAGTCTTTTCCAATGAGTCAACTCTTCGCATGGGGTGGCCAAAGTACTGGAGTTTCAGCTTTAGCATCATTCCTTCCAAAGAAATCCCAGGGCTGATCTCCTTCAGAATGGACTGGTTGGATCTCCTTGCAGTCCAAGGGACTCTCAAGAGTCTTCTTCAACACCACAGTTCAAAAGCATCAATACTTCGATGCTCAGCCTTCTTCACAGTCCAACTCTCACATCCATACATGGCCACAGGAAAAACCATAGCCTTGAATAGACGGACCTTTGTTGGCAAGGTAATGTCTCTGCTTTTGAGTATGTTATATAGGTTGGTCATAACTTTCCTTCCAAGGAGTAAGCGTCTTTTAATTTCATGGCTACAGTCACCATCTGCAGTGATTTTGGAGACCAAAAAAATAAAGTTTGACACTGTTTCCACTGTTTCCCCATCTATTTCCCATGAAGTGATGGGACCAGATGCCATGATCTTCATTTTCTGAATGTTGAGCTTTAAGCCTACTTTTTCACTTTCATCACTTCTCCACTTTCACTTTCATCAAGAGGCTTTTTAGTTCCTCTTCACTTTCTGCCATAAGGGTGGTGTCATCTGCATATCTGGGGTTATTGGTATTTCTCCCAGCAATTTTGATTCCAGCTTGTGTTTCTTCTAGTCCAGCGTTTCTCATGATGTAATCTGCATATAAGTTAAATAAGCAGGGTGACGATATACAGCCTTGACGTACTCCTTTTCCTATTTGGAACCAGTCTGTTGTTCCATGTCCAGTTCTAACTGTTGCTTCCTGACTTGCATACAAATTTCGCAAGAGGCAGGTCAGGTGGTCTGGGATTCCCATCTCCTTCAGAATTTTCCACAGTTTATTGTGATCCACACAGTCAAAGGCTTTGGCATAGTCAATAAAGCAGAAATAGATGTTTTTCTGGAAATCTCTTGCTTTTTCCATGATCCAGTGGATGTTGGCAATTTGACCTCTGGTTCCTCTGCCTTTTCTAAAACCAGCTTGAACATCTGGAAGTTCACGGTTCATGTATTGCCGAAGCCTAGCTTGAAGAATTTTGAGCATTACTTTACTAGCATGTGAGATAAGTGCAATTGTGCGGTAGTTTGAGCATTCTTTGGCATCGTGTTTCTTTGGGATTGGAATGAAAACTGACCTTTTCCAGTCCTGGGGCCTCTGCTGAGTTTTCCAAATTTGCTGGCATATTGACTGCAGTGTTTTCACAGCATCATCTTTCAGGATTTGAAATAGCTCAACTGGAATTCCATCACCTCCACTAGCTTTGTTCATAGTGATGCTTTCTAAGGCCCACTTGACTTCACATTCCAAGATGTCTGGCTCTAGTTAGTGATCACACCATCGTGATTATCTAGG
>NW_011494923.1:3742981-3749690 GCF_000754665.1 Bison bison bison | reverse complement strand
TCTGCTTCTGTTAGGTCCATACCATTTCTGTCCTTTACTGAGCCCATCTTTGCATGAAATATTCCCTTGGTATCTCTAAGTTTCTTGAAGAGATCTCTAGTCTTTCCCATTCTGTTGTTTTCCTCTATTTCTTTGCATTGATTGCTAAGAAGGCTTTCTTATCTCCTCTTTCTATATTTTGGAACTCTGCATTCAGATGCTTATATCTTTCCTTTTCTCCTTTGCTTTTTGCTTCTCTTCTTTTCACAACTATTTGTAAGGTCTTCCCAGACAGCCATTTTGCTTTTTTGCATTTCTTTTCCATGGGGATGGTCCTGATCCCTGTCTCCTGTACAATATCACGAACCTCATTCCATAGTTCATCAGGCACTCTGTCTATCAGATCTAGGCCCTTAAATCTATTTCTCACTTCCACTGTATAATCATAAGGGATTTGATTTAGGTCATACCTCAATGGTCTAGTGGTTTTTCCTACTTTCTTCAATTTAAGTCTGAATTTGGCAATAAGGATTTCATGATCTGAGCCACAGTCAGCTCCTGGTCTTGTTTTTGCTGACTGTATAGAGCTTCTCCATCTTTGGCTGCAAAGAATATAATCAATCTGATTTCGGTGTTGATCATTTTTTACTTATCTTTCTCAAAGAGGAAGCAGAGGCAAAGAAGCAGGGTCTTGATCAATGTTCTGGGTTATTGCCAAAAACTTTCCTTAAACTTATATTCACTCATTGTGGCATTAGCCAACCATAGTATATTCCTGAGTTGCCTTCCTAGGTCGAACATTTTATAAATCTAGTGAGTAGAATGTGGCTGTAATATTATTTATTGCCTCCAAGTAGTTGACTAAGAGGGTTTCCCAAGTGCCTCAGTGGTAAAGAATCCACCTGCCAATTCAGGAGACATAAGAGAAGTGGCTTCAGTCCCTGGGTCAGGAAATTGCCAGAAGGCCTGGCAACTCACTCCACTATTCTTGACTAGAGAATATCCATGGACAAAGGAGCCTGGTGGGTTAAAGTCCATGGGGTTGAAAAGAGTCAGACACGACTGAGTGATCTAGTACACATATAGTTGACTAAGATACCCAAAAAGATTACCTTCAAGGTAAATATTTACCTTCTAGGTAAAATATTTGAACCTTATTTTCTCATTCATTAGGGATCAGGGAATTAGGAATAGGAAACGTTGGTTTAATTTGAAAAAAATATTTTGCTTTTATAGGAGGTCACTCAATAAATGGACCCTACTATTTTTTGGCTTGTGGAAACAATTTACCATCATTTACATTTGTGGAGGCATATTTCCTAATTTATACAGTGATTGTTAAAGTTTGCATTCTTTCAACCATTCCACTGTTTCTCCTATTTGCCTTATCAGACTTTTGCATGAGGATTTGGTGAAGGAGGAAGGTGGATCTCAGTGAAGTAGTGTTTGGTACGTACATGACCTCTTTCTCTGATATAAATCTACTCTGATACTTAGTACTATGGCATTTAGTACATAGAAGATTATTTAGAAGTGATTAATTATTCCAGTTCTAGATGTCAAAGATTGGAGAAGGCAATGGCACCCTACTCCAGTATCTTGCCTGGAAAATCCCATGGATGGAGGAGCCTGGTAGGCTGCAGTCCATGGGGTCACTAAGAGTCGGACACGACTGAGCGACTTCACTTTCACTTTTCACTTTTATGCATAGGAGAAGGAAATGGCAACCCACTGCAGTGTTCTTGCCTGGAGACCCTAGGGACAGAGGAGCCTGGTGGGCTGCCATTTATGGGATCGCACAGAGTCAGACACGACTGAAGTGACTTAGCAGCAGCAGCAGAAGCAGATGTCAAAGATAAGATTGAAGTTTTAAACTCCCCATAAGTGAATATCTCCATTATTGCTGTTGTAGCTACAATGGAGTGAGTATTTCTTGAGTCAAATACACTGAAAGAAAGTACAGTAATAGTAGTGTTAGTTGCTCAGTTGTGTCTGACTTTTTGTGACTGTTGCCTGCCAGGCTCCTCTGTCCATGGGATTCTCCAGGGAAGAATACTGGAGTGGGTTGCCATTTAGTTCTCCAGGGCATCTTCCTGACCCAGGGATCAAACGTGGGCTCCAGGGTTACAAGCAGATCCTTTACCATGTGAGCTACAAGGAAGTTCTTAAAGAAAGTATGTTTGAAGGCTTTTCTGGGACTTTATGGTCAGTTTAGTTGCTCAGTCATGCCTCACTCTTTCCGACCCCATAGACTGCAGCATGCCAGGCTTCCCTGTCCATCACCAACTCTCAGAGTATGCTCAAACTCATGTCCATCAAGTTGGTGATGCCACACAAACATCTCATCTTCTGCCATCCCCTTTTCCTCCTGCCCTCAATCTTTCCCAGCATTGGGGTCTTTTCCAATGAGTCAGTTCTTTGCATCAGGTGGGCAAAGTATTGAAGCTTCAGCTTCAGTCCTTCCAATGAATACTCAGGACTGATTTCCTTTAGGGTGGACTGGTTGATCTCCTTGCAGTCCAAGGGACTTTCAAGAGTCTTCTCCAACACCATGGTTCAAAAGCATCAATTCTTTGGTGCTGAGCTTTCTTTATGGTCCAACTCTCACATCCATAAGTGGCTACTGGAAAAACCATAGCTTTGACTAGATGGACCTTTGTTGGCAAAGTAACATCTCTGATTTTTAATATGCTATTTAGGTTGGTCATAGTTTCTCTTCCAAGGAGCAAGTGTATTTTAATTTCATGACTGCAATCACCATCTGCACTGATTTTGAAGACCAAGAAAATAAAGTCCATCACTGTTTCCATTGTTTCTCCATCTATTTGCCATGAAATGATGGGACCAGGTGCCATGATTTTTATTTTCTGATTGCTGAGCTTTAAGCCAACTTTTTACTCTCCTCTTTCACTTTCATCAAGAGGCTCTTTAGTTCCTCTTCACTTTCAGCCATAAGGATGGTGTAATCTGCATATCTGACATTATTGATATTTCTCCCAGTAACCTCGATTTCAGCTTGTGCTTCATCCAGCCAGGCAGTTCACCTGATGCACTCTGTATATAAGTTAAATAAGCAGGGTGACAATATACAGCCTTGACATACTCCTTCCCCAATTTGGAACCAGTCTCTTGTTCCATGTCCGTTTCTAACTGTTGCTTCTTGACCTGAATACAGATTTCTCAGAAGGCAGGTAAGGTGGTCTGGTATTTCCATCTCTTGAAGAATTTTCCACAGACTGTGATCTACACAGTCAAAAGCTTTGGTGTAATCAATAAAGCAAAAGTATATGTTTTTTCTGGAATTCTCTTGCTTTTTCTATGATCCATCATATGTCAGCAATTTGATCTCTGGCTCCTCTGACTTTTCTAAATCCAGCTTGAACATCTGGTAGTTCACGGTTCACATACTGTTGAAATCTGGCTTGGAGAATTTTGAGCATTACTTTGCTAGCATGTGAGATGAATGCAATTAACTTTATGATACTAAATATTAAGTTCTTTAAGTTAAATACTGTTGATTTACTAGTTCAGGAAACATGGTATTAACATGAAGTGAAGTGAAGTGAAGTGAAGTGTAGTCCCTCAGTCGTGTCTGACTCTTTGCGACCCCATGGACTGTAGCCTACCAGGCTTCTCCGTTCATGGGATTCTCCAGGAAAGAATACTGGAGTGGGTTACCATTTCCTTCTCCAGGGTATCTTCCTGATCCAGGGATTGAACCCAGGTCTCTCGAATTGCTGGCAGACACTTTAACCTCTAAGCCACCAGAGAAGCCCCTGTATTTACATAATACACCTGTATTTACAGAATTAGCATAATAGCAGCAGTCTTTGTATGGCTACAAAATTTATAAAATACTTTCACTTGCTTTATCTCCTCCATTTCATTTGATTCTTCTACACATTGGGGTTGAGAACATATTGCTACCATTTACTGATGAGTAAACAAAGGCTCAAACATATTAACTAATATGATCAAGGCTAGACAGTAACACAAGATAAAATAATGTAAAACGTATTAAAACTATTTTTTAAACTCTATATGCTAATGAAATAGATAGAACTCTAATCCAGCTTCTGCATATAGGCTTCTCTATTACCAGTTTTAAATGAATTGTTCCGTGTAAACATATATTCTACAGAAATTAAGTTTTCCTGGTTACCAATCTAACCATTATCAGGGTTTTCTCTTAATTTTTAAAAATATATCCAGATACTGAGATTAACAGTGCTCAATCCAAGTAACACAGTTTAAGTGAATCTTGAAAGAATATAAATTACTATAATTTTAATTAAAGGTTAAGTAATTTCACCCTCTTCTGATTTCTTTACTGGCTTCTCACCAGATACCTTTTTCCCCTAAACTAATTAAAGTTTAGAAACCTCAATTTCCAGGATTGCTGTTGCAGCCATTTATAAGAAATAACTTGTCAACAGAAGCAGAACAAATTTTTTAACTACTATACCTTATAATTGGAGAAGGAAATGGCTACCCACTCTAGTATCTTTCTCTGGAAAATTACATGAACTGAGGAGCCTGGTGGGCTATAGTCCATGGGGTCACAAAGAGCTGGACATGACTGAGTGACTGAACACAGCACATATCTCATAATATATTCACTGTAGTCTTTCTTTATAAGAAAAAAAAATGACATTTGTGACAGTGATTACACATCTGCATTCCATCTCAAACTATACTGTAGACATCTTTGAAGAATGCCTCAGTTCAGTTCAGTTCAGTCGCTCAGTCATGTCCGACTCTTTGTGACCCCATGAATTGCAACATGCCAGGCCACCTTGTCCATCACCGTCTTCCAGAGTTCACTCAGACTCACGTGATGCCATCCAGCCATTTCATCCTCTGTCATCCCCTTCTATTCCTGCCCCCAATCCCTCCCAGCATCAGAGTCTTTTCCAATGAGTCAACTCTTCACATGAGGTGGCCAAAGTACTGGAGTTTCAGCTTTAGCATCATTCCTTCCAAAGAAATCCCAGGGCTGATCTCCTTCAGAATGGACTGGTTGGATCTCCTTGCAGTCCAAGGGACTCTCAAGAGTCTTCTCCAACACCACAGTTCAAAAGCATCAATTCTTTGGTGCTCAGACTTCTTCACAGTCTAACTCTCACATCCATACATGACCACTGGAAAAACCATAGCCTTGACTAGACAGACCTTTGTTGGCAAAGTAATGTCTCTGCTTTTGAATATGCTATCTAGGTTGGTCATAGCTTTCTTTCTAAGGAATAAGCATCTTTTAATTTCATATTTCATGGCTGCAGTCACCATCTGCAGTGACTTTGGAGCCCCCCCCCAAAAAAGTCTGACACTGTTTCCACTGTTTCTCTATCTATTTCCCATGAAATGATGGGACCAGATGCCATGATCTTCATTTTCTGAATGTTGAGCTTTAAGCCAACTTTTTCACTCTCCACTTTCACTTTCATCAAAGGCTTTTTAGGTCCTCCTCTTCACTTTCTGCCATAAGGGTGGTGTCATCTGCATATCTGAGATTATTGATATTTCTCCCAGCAATCTTGATTCCAGCTTGTGCTTTTTCCAGCCCAGCGTTTCTCATGATATACTCTGCATATAAGTTAAATAAGCAGGGTGACAATATACAGCCTTGATGTACTCCTTTTCCTATTTGGAACCAGTCTGTTGTTCCATGTCCAGTTCTAACTGCTGCTTCCTGACCTGCATACAAATTTCTCAAGAGGCAGGTCAGGCCTAGTACAACAATATTTGCACTTTCCTCAATCATCAGGCCTTGGCAAATACTTTACATATCATCAAATATTTTACCAAGCAAAGTGTACCTTTTAAAATGGACATCAGTCACCAAATTACACTAAAATTGAATAATATACAGAGAAGCAACAGGTTGCCAGCTGCTGGTCACGCATAGAAATAGGGATTTGAGTAATCATATATTATCCCTGATCAACAAAAAATAAGCTAATCAAAAATTTGCATTTGATGATAGATGTAAAATTAATCTAGTGAGGAAATGCTACAAATAGTAAAAAAATATATTTAAAAAAATAATATCTGTTGCTTCTGCATATAGTACTTTAAAGAAATAGCTTAAAACCATAACATCAGTTCACAATTAACAATAACAATGCAAAAATTTTGTCTAAAATTAAACATTATTATCAAATTTGAATAATATAAAAATAATACTAATAACTATTCTATTATCAGTGGATAGAGATTTTTATACATACAATATAACCTTTGTGATGACATGCAAAATTAAAAATCATAATACAATTTGCAGTACAGGGAATATAAATTTCTTCACAAATTCAATAGTTATATCGAATCAGTATGTGTTATTAAAAAAGGGGGTAATTTTTTAAAAATTGAGTGAGAAATCCTATTAGAAACATGATAGGATTTTCTTGAGTCTTCAGTATCTGAGGCTCATCTTTTCTCTATATGAACTATATAACCTTGGGCATGTTAACCTGTCCAAGCCTGAGAATTGCACTGAAAATATGGGTGGTAACTATCTTCATACACTAGTAGAAGTGAATATTACATATATACATGTAATATATGTTATATATATGTTATATATATGTGTGTTATATATATATGTAATATATATGTAATATATTGGACACTGACTGAGCAAGTAAAACTTCAAGCTACTCTAAAAGTCTGTATTGATTCTTTTTGTTGTTGTTCTTCAATTCTCCTTTAATATTAACTTTTAAGCATGGAA
>NW_011494923.1:3734035-3742881 GCF_000754665.1 Bison bison bison | reverse complement strand
TTAAGCATGGAAATATGGAAAACTTATTTTTGTTGTCATGGAAGATTATTTTGATTTAGTGGGTCATTGGAGATGGACCATTGAGTTTCTCATATTAAGTTTAAGTGATTTTTAAAAAATATATTCTGTCACAGAAACTAAATATCTAGTTGTTTTGAGAAAAATAACATTCAAAAATGTTAAATAAAGCTGTTAATGATGATAATTCTGAGCTATTAATTTTGGGGGTGTAGTTCTCCCTGAAATACGTATATAGCAAGTAGTGTTTTTTCTTTTTCCTGATTTAATTCATTTCATCCCAAGTTCAGAAGGTACAGTTATGTGAAAATGCTATAAAAATAACTCTGTACTATAAAATAATTTTGCTATCAAGCAGTCTGTTGAATACAGATACCAAATAAATGAAAATGCTTACCAACAAGAAAAGGCTTAGATTAAATATGAATACATAATGCAGTTATTTTCTCATATATTTCAAAATATAAATACAATGTAGACATTTGTACTTAATTTTATAGTGTATAAATATATTTTTTCTCACATATTTAATGATTAAACTTAATGATTAAGTTGCTTCATTAATTTTTTTTCAATTCCCTTGATATTAATTTGTATAAGGTCAACAACTAACACTCATTTATATTGACTCTCCACAAATGCCAATTAATTTACATTTTATCATAATTACCTTTGTTTTCCTATTCTTATTTTTCCAACCCCTGGGCAATTTACAAATTTTAGTAACGACAAATTCATAATAATATGATAGCATGACTTCTTATGCTATCAATTTAGTAGGGATTATGCTTAAGTCTATTATTTCCAATGTATTTCTCTTATATAAAAATTTCATATTTTATAGTACTGTAGCCTGCCTGACTCCTCGGTCAATGGAATTCTTCAGGCAAGAATACTGGAGTGGGTAGCCATTCCCTTCCCCAGGGGATCTTACTGACCCAGGAATCAAACCTGGCTATCCTGCATTGCAGGCAGATTCTTTATCACATGAGCCACCAAGGAAGTTCATTTGATGACACTGGAAATAAAAAAGATGTAAAGAAAGAGAAAAACAGAGATGAAGACAAAAGAGCACATGCAAAAAAAGTTTAGGGACAGAGAAAAATGCATTATTTAGACTCTAAAATCAAAATAAAAAATTGAAGCCACATACAACTGAAATAGTGGAGTTGCATAAATTTATGAAGTATATATTATTACATTATTGTATGTCATATAGCACACAATTATAGTTTGTGCTTACAGTGAAGTAGAATATCTTTGTGGGAAAGAAGATGAAAATGAACCTAGGCATACATAGATTTTAATATGTTCACCTTTAAGGAATAAAAGTAACCTCTAAATAATAATAATAAATTGTTAATATGCTTATATACTAAGAATACATATTATTTATTACTAAATTATTGATCATAAATAATAAGTAGATAATAAATGATAGAGTAAAAAAAACAAGACATGATGAAATGATTCAACATTACATGCAAAAGATCTGCAAATTAACATATAGTGGATGCAGAGACAATAGAATAGTGATTAAAGCTGAGAAACAGTAAATGTAATTGATCAAAAGAATAAATTGTTGATTTAAATTTCACAGCCATATGTTGTGGCAGAAAGCTCTGCTTTCCTTGGACACTTGGATTTCTGCTACGCACTGCCACTCATTTGGCTTCAAATGAGTAACAAGACTAGAGAACTGTTTCCTCATTTCCAGTGTGAAGTAACTATATTATATGGCTACTAGACCAATTTAACAAAGATGATCTGTCAATCTGTCCATCTACCTATCTACCAATTACTACATCTTTTTCTAAATGTCTATCCATACACACCTGTAATCCCTACTCTAAATATGCCTGTATATATAGGATCTGAGTGTCACAAGCTGGCTTCCCTAGAAAAGCTAAGGCTGACATAGTGTTTAGTGCTCCTGGGATCAATATTCATGGGGAGAAGGGAGTGTAGCAAGATTAAACAAAGAGTGGGACTTAAGGAACAGACACAAGAAATCAGTGAACCCCACAGGGAGTGCCAAAGGTGGCTCTTCAAAGAGATTCTAACTAAAAGCAAGAGAGCCAGGACTATATACTCTTTGTTTAGAAGACCACAAATACAAACTGCCAGGGCAGGGGACATGTCTTTAAGAAAAGTAATTTCTAGCTGAGGAAATTCCTCAAGAGAACTGATACCTTGGACCGGCAGACAAGAGCCTTCTCAACAGTTTGGATAAGATCCTCAGAACTGAAGAAGGGATCTGTAAGTTGCAGCACAGTGTCCCGATACAGACAATACTTGAGGTATTCCAGTGTTTCAAAGAGATCCATCTATCTCCTTGAATATTCAGGGTGTGAGCAGTAATAACTGGGGTGTTCAAAGCTCTTTTAACAAAATAACCAACTCCATCAGTGAGGTATGATATGACAAGCTAATTTCTATTTTAAGTTTGGTTATGGTATAAATTCCTCAGAATTTATAAAGTTTATGAGTCAGAACTCTCCAGTGTCCTCCTAGAGAGATTCCTCTATTCCTCTGAGGAAGTAGTTTTCATAGACACAACACACCTTTTCATTAAAAAATAATAATAATCTTAATGCCTTTTTTATTACTTTGAAATGAAATCCATAGATAATATAGCCCATCTGTAAATATAATTTCAAAGGATGAATATGATACAACTATAAGGAGAAATAAGAGAAAATTCATTTATAATAAAAATAACATGAATTTTAATATGTAAATATTCAGGTGTGACAAAATCGGAAGAAATTATGTAGTCAGCTACATGCACTGTAAGTTGACTACAACAAACACAGCTTTATGGTGTCCTGCATTGGAAAATCAAATACCAGTAGAGGGATTACTATCAATAGTCTAGTACCTAAAATTAAGGACAACTCTAAATTCCTGAACAAAACAAATTAAAATCTTTTTTCTCACTACTAACATTTGTATTCCCTGGAAAATTGTATCTTAAAACTGAAAAAAAAAATGTATTCATATGTAAAGAAATTTAAATTCTACATCCGGTTTATCATAAACATGTTTTTCATCTCTATGACTGCTGGACATTAAAATCACATATGAAGCAAGGAGCAATTCCCCATGCATGACAATGGTTGCAGACTGCATTCTTTGCCAACCCATTAAGTACCAGTATCCTTCAATCACTATGAAAACTAAAAATGCTCCCTATATTTATTTAGGGGTTTCACAGGTGATGGCAGTGGTAAAAGAATCTGCCTGCCAACAAAGGAGACACAAGTGAAGTGTGTTCTATCCCTGGGTCAAGAAGATTCCCTAGAGAAGGAAATGGCAACCCACTCCAATATTCTTGCCTGCAGAATCTCCATGGACAGAGGAGTCTGTCAGGGTACAGTTCATAGGATTGCAGAGTCAGACATGACTGAAGAAACAACACTGATGCATTTGCTAAATGCTTCCAAGCACCAATATCCCACAGTCAAGCATTACACCAGAACGCCTATTTAGTTATACAGAGAATGGAGGAATTGCTAACCACTGATCTTACTTCTTGTTTTCATATATGAAATTACAGTCAAGTCTCTTCATCCTCTCTCTCTTTTAGGACTGGGCATGCTTACTCTGAATTAGTTTATTTGTTAAAGAGTTTACAAGGAATCCCCTCTTCAGATTTTGTTCTCACTAGAAATGAGATAAAGGCAATCAGTTTGCTTGAGCTTCTTGTGGGGACATGGTGTTGCCTGATATATATTGAGGACCTAGGTTTAAATCCCTATTTTTCTGCTCAAGACTTTAGGATTATTAGAGATTAAATGACTTTGAGAGTCAATTCTCCTATCATTTAATTAAAAATGAAACTAAAATCTATTTGCCATGAGAATTAAAAGAAATAGTGTAGACAATTTGACAGTTAACATAGATTATAAGCAGCACATAGTTCCTGATGCTAAAATATTATGATACAACATAGGAGAGGATAAATATAGACAGAGAAGTACCTAGATAGAAAATGTAGAGTGAAGAAATTGGATCTAATATTGCTCTATGACCATACCCAATGATTCCTCCTTATCATAACCCTGGCATATCACCACATCTGATAGATATGGAAACCACAGAACGTATTGCTTAGCAGGCAAAAGATTGGAAGGAAAGGGGATGATGTAAACAATTACACTAGAAAAATAGACATAACCTAGGAGGGCACCATGTAAATTAGGACCCATGGACACCATAATTAAAAGTCTTATCACCTGACTCAATTGCAGACATGGTAAAAACAGTCGTGACATATTTGACATTCTTCTTATATTTTATGTCATGACATGTTATTTTAACCTAAAATTTGGCAACTTGCAAATTTTAAAATTGTTACTAAATGTAGGCATATCTTATTGTTAACCTTTGTATATATTACATACAAACTGTTACCTTCAAAAATGTAAATAGGCCATTATTTTTTGAATAACATATACTTAATAATAGTGTTAGGAAAAACCACTAGACTATTCAGGTATGACCTAAATCAAATCACTTATGATTATACAGTGGAAGTGAGAAATAAATTTAAGGGACAGGATCTGATAGATAGAGTGCCTCAAGAACTATGGACAAAGATTCGTGACATTGTACAGGAGACAGGGATCAAGACCATCCCCATGAAAAAGAAATGCAAAAAAGCAAAATGGCTGTCTATGGGGGTCTTACAAATAGCTGTGAAAAGAACAGAAGCGAAAAGCAAAGAAGAAAAGGAAAGATATAAGCATCTGAATGCAGAGTTCCAAAGAATACCAAGGAGAGATAAGAAAGCCTTCTCAGCGATCAATGCAAAGAAAGAGAGGAAAACAACAGAATGGGAAAGACTAGACATTTCTTCAAGAAAATTAGAGATACCAAGGGAACATTTCATGCAAAGATGGGCTAGATAAAGGACAGAAATGGTATGGACCTAACAGAAGCAGAAGATATTAAGAAGAGATGGCAAGAATACACAGAAGAACTGTACAAAAAAGACCTTCACAACCCAGATAATCACGATGGTGTGATCACTCACCTAGAGCCATACATCCAGGAATGTGAAGTCAAATGGGCCTTAGAAAGCATCACTACGAAGAAAGCTAGTGGAGGTGATGATATTCCAGTTGACTTATTTCAAATCCTGAAAGATGATGCTGTGAAAACGCTGCACTCAATATGCCAGCAAATTTGGAAAACTCGGCAGTGGCCACAGGACTGGAAAAGGTCAGTTTTCATTCCAATCCCCCAAAAAAGGCAATGTCAAAGAATGCTCAAACTACCACACAATTGCACTCATCTCACACACTAGAAAAATTATGCTCAAAATTCTCCAAGCCAGGCTTCAGCAATACGTGAACCGTGAACTTCCATGTGTTCAAGCTGGTTTTAGAAACCAGCTTAGAAAAGGCAGAGGAACCAGAGATCAAATTGCCAACATCCGCTGGATCATGAAAAAAGCAAGAGAGTTCCAGAAAAAAATGTCTTTTTCTGCTTTACTGACTATGCCAAAGCCTTTGACTGTGTGGATCACAATAAACTGGAAAATTTGAAAGAGATGGGAATCCCAGACCACCTGACCTGCCTCTTGAGAAACCTATATGCAGGTCAAGAAGCAAGAGTTAGAACTAGACATGGAACAACAGACTGGTTCCAAATAGGAAAAGAAGTACATCAAGACTGTATATTGTCACCCTGCTTATTTAACTTATATGCAGAGTACATCATGAGAAATGCTGGGCTGGAAGAAGCACAAGTTGGAATCAAGATTTCTGGGATAAATCTCAATCACCTCAGATATGCAGATGACACCACCCTTATGGCAGAAAGTGAAGAGGAACTAAAAGGCCTCTTGATGAAAGTGAAAGAGGAAAGTGAAAAAGTTGGCTTAAAGCTCAACATTTAGAAAACAAAGATCATGGCATCTGGTTCCATCACTTCATGGGAATAGATAGGGAAACAATGTCAGACTTTATTTTTTGGGGCTCCACAATCACTGCAGTTGGTGATTGCAGCACATGAAATTAAAAGATGCTTACTCCTTGGAAGGAAAGTTATGAACAACCTGGACAGCATATTCAAAAGCAGAGACATTACTTTGCCAACAAAGGTCTGTCTAGTCAAGGCTATGGTTTTTCCAGTGGTCATGTATGGATGTGAGAGTTGGACTGTGAAGAAAGCTGAGTGCCGAAGAATTGATGCTTTTGAACTGTGGTGTTGGAGAAGACTCTTGAGAGTCCCCTGGACTGCAAGGAGATCCAACCAGTCCATTCTAAAGGATATCAGTCCTGGGTGTTCATTGGAAGGACTGATGCTAAAGCTGAAACTCCAGTACTTTGGCCACCTCATGCGAAGAGTTGACTCATTGGAAAAGACTCTGATGCTGGGAGGGATTGGGGACAGGAGGAGAAGGGGACGACTATGATGAGGTGGCTGGATGGCATCACCGACTCGATGAATGTGAGTTTGAGTGAACTCAGGGAGATGGTGATGGACAGGGAGGCCTGGCGTGCTGCAATTCATGTTGTAGCAAGGAATAGCAATGAGTTGGACACGACTGAGTGACTGAACTGAACTGAACTGAACTGAATAATAGTGTTTGGAGAAGGCATGGCAACCCACTCAGTACTCTTGCCTGGAGAATCCCACGGGCAGAGGAGCCTGGTAGGCTGCAGTCCATGGGATCGCTATAAGAGTCGGACACAACTGAACGACTTCACTTTCACTTTTCACTTTCATAAATTGGAGAAGGAAATGGCAACCCATTCCAGTGTTCTTTCCTGGAGAATCACAGGGATGGGGGTGCCTGGTGGGCTGCCATCTATGGGGTTGCACAGAGTCGGACACGACTGAAGTGACTCAGCAGCAGCAGCAGCAGCAATAATCGTGTTTATGGAGATGAAAGTAAAAATTATTGAATCAAGACATTCTAATCTTTGGAGTCATCTGACAATATCACTAACCTTCTGTTTTCTTACTACATACATAACCTTGATCAAATTGTCTAACCTCAACTAATTTGAGTTTCTTCCTCTGGAAAATGGGGATTATAACATCTACCCTGTATGGTTGCTTAAAAGAAGATTAAGTTATTTAAACATACAATATCTTCATTTTTAAAATTTTAAACTCTTAAATGAGGTAAATGAAGTTTGGAAAATTGTTACCTTTTAGAGTTGATGAAATAATCTTTTCATACTATATATATATATAATATATATAAATGCTGAATCATTGCATCTTCTCCCATGAATTAAACTACTGTTTCTATGTCAATAATTCAATACTTTTATCTTCAGCAAGTATTTCCTATTAATAAATTCCAATACTTTGGCCACCTGATGCTAAGAACTGACTCATGGGCCCCTGATGCTGGGAAAGACTGAAGGCAGGTGGAGGAGGGGATGATAGAGGATAAGATGGTTGGATGGCATCACTGACACAATGGACATGAGTTTGATCCAGCTTAGGGATTTGGTGATGGACATGGAGGCCTGGTGTGCTGCAGTCCATGAAGTCACAAAGAGTCAGACAAAACTGTGCAACTGAATTGAACTGAACTAAATTCCAAGACCATAAACACGATGCCATACTCCAAAGTTCTGAGTATTGTACAGCTGTCTCAAATTCAAAATTTTGAAACTAAACTCACCATCTCCCTCTCAACACTACCCTCAGTCTACATTCCACAGCTCATAAATGGCATCATGACTTCCTTTGTTACCCAAATTAGAAACCAGAAGAGATTCTTCATTATTCCCTCACTATTATTGCTCTATATCTGCTGCTGCTGCTGTTGCTAAGTCGCTTCAGTTGTGTCCGACTCTGTGCGACCCCATAGATGGCGGCCCACCAGGCTCCCCCATCCCTGGGATTCTCCAGGCAAGAACACTGGAGCAGGTTGCCATTTCCTTCTCCAATGCATGAAAGTGAAAAGTGAAAGTGAAGTCGCTCAGTCGTGTCTGACTCTTCATGACCCCATGGTCTGCAGCCTACCAGGCTCCTCTGTCCACGGGATTTTCCAGGCAAGAGTACTGGAGTGGGGTGCCATTGCCTTCTCCTGCTCTATATCTAGTTGGTATTAATAAATGAAGCTGGTTAATTTACATTTCTATAATAAATGAATATTTCTTTCTTTCCAACGATTTTATGAACTCAGTTCAGTTCAGTTCAGTTGCTCACTCATGTCAGAATCTTTGCGACCCCATGAATCGCAGCACGCCAGGGCTCCCTGTCCATCACCATCTCCCGCAATTCACTCAAACTCAAGTCCATGGAGTCAGTGATGCCATCCAGCCATGTCATCCTCTGTCGTCCCCTTTTCTTCCTGCCCGCAATCCCTCCCAGCATCAGAGTCTTTTCCAATGAGTCAACTCTTCGCATGGGTGGCCAAAGTACTGGAGTTTCAGCTTTAGCATCAGTCCTTCCAAAGAACACACAGGGCTGATCTCCTTTAGATGGACTGGTTGAATCTCCTTGCAGTCCAAGAGACTCTCAAGAGTCTTCTCCAACACCACAGTTCGAAAGAATCAATTCTTCGGCACTCAGCTTTCTTCACAGTCCAACTCTCACATCCATACATGACCACTGGAAAAACCATAACCTTGAACAGACTCACCCTTTGTTGGCAAAGTAATGTTTTTGCTTTTCAATATGCTATCTAGGTTGGTCATAACTTTTCTTCCAAGGAGTAAGCGTCTTTTAATTTCATGGCTGCAGTCACCATCTGCAGTGCTATTGGAGCCCCCCCCCTCCCCCCAAAAAAAAGTCTGACACTGTTTCCACTGTTTCGCCATCTATTTACCATGAAGTGATGGGACCAGATGCCA
>NW_011494923.1:3733384-3733935 GCF_000754665.1 Bison bison bison | reverse complement strand
CTTGATTTCTAGCTTGTGCTTCTTCCAGTCCAGCGTTTCTCATGATGCACTCTGCATATAAGTTAAATAAGCAGGGTGACAATATACAGCCTTGATGTTCTCCTTTTCCTATTTGGAACCAGTTTGTTGTTCCATGTCCAGTTCTAACTCTTGCTTCCTGACTCGCATATAGGTTTCTCAAGAGGCAGGTCAGGTGGTCTGGGATTCCCATCTCTTTCAGAATTTTCCACAGTTATTGTGATCCACACAGTCAAAGGCTTTGGCATAGTCAGTAAAGCAGAAAAAGATGTTTTTCTGGAACTCTCTTGCTTTTTCTATGATCCAGCAGATGTTGGCAATTTGATCTCTGGTTCCTTTGCCTTTTCTAAAACCAGCTTGAACATCTAGAAGTTCAGTGTTCATGTATTGCTGAAGCCTGGCTTGGAGAATTTTGAGCATTGCTTTACTAGCGTGTGAGATGAATGCAATTGTGTAATAGTTTGAACATTCTTTGGCATTGCCTTTCTTTGGGATTGGAATGAAAACTGACCTTTTCCAGTCCTGGGGCCTCT
>NW_011494923.1:3732905-3733284 GCF_000754665.1 Bison bison bison | reverse complement strand
TTTTTGCTTTTCAATATGCTATCTAGGTTGGTCATAACTTTTCTTCCAAGGAGTAAGCGTCTTTTAATTTCATGGCTGCAGTCACCATCTGCAGTGCTATTGGAGCCCCCCCCCTCCCCCCAAAAAAAAGTCTGACACTGTTTCCACTGTTTCGCCATCTATTTACCATGAAGTGATGGGACCAGATGCCATAATCTTCGTTTTCTGAATGTTGAGCTTTAAGCAAACTTTTTCACTCTCCTCTTTCACTTTCATCAGAAGCTTTTCAGTTCCTCTTCAATTTCTGCCGTAAAGATGGTATCATCTGCATATCTGAGGTGATTGATATTTCTCCCAGCAATCTTGATTTCAGCTTGTGCTTCTTCCAGTCCAGCGTTTC
>NW_011494923.1:3729078-3732805 GCF_000754665.1 Bison bison bison | reverse complement strand
CAGCTGCTGAGTTTTCCAAATTTGCTGGCATATTGACTGCAGCATTTTCACAGCATCATCTTTCAGGATTTGCAATAGTGCATCTGGAATTCCATCACCTCCACTAGCTTTGTTCGTAGTGGCGATTTGTAAGGCCCACTTGACTTCACATTCCAGGATGTCTGGCTCTAGGTCAGTGATCACACCACTGTGATTATCTGGGTTGTGAAGGTCTTTTTTTGTAGTTCTTCTGTGTATTCTTGCCATCTCTTCTTAATATCTTCTGCTTCTGTTAGGTCCATACCATTTCTGTCCTTTATCGATCCCATCTTTGCATGAAATGTTCCCTTGGTATCTCTAATTTTCTTGAAGAGATCTCTAGTCTTTCCCATTCTGTTGTTTTCCTCTCTTTCTTTGCATTGTTCTCTGAGGAAGACTATCTTTTCTCTCCTTGGTATTCTTTGGAACTCTGCATTCAGATGCTTATATCTTTCCTTTTCTCCTTTGCTTTTCGCTTCTCTTCTTTTCACAGCTATTTGTAAGACCTCCATAGACAGCCATTTTGCTTTTTTGCATTTCTTTTTCATGGGGATGGTCTTGATCCCTGTCTCCTGTGCAATGTCACGAACTTTTGTCCATAGTTCATCTGGCACTCTATCTATCAGATCTAGTCTCTTAAATCTATCTCTCATCATTTTTGTGTGAATTTTTTTTTCAAATATTCCAGACTGATAAATAACTGCACTATTTTCAATCATATCCTTTTAATATCCTTGTTCTCATTGTGGCTGGAATAATCTTCCAAATGCCACCATCTCTCCCCTGATTTCTTAGCCACATACCTTCAACAAAATGTACAGACCTCTTTCTATGGCATACAGAGTCTATTTGATTTGGTCTCCGTTATCATCATTTGGTATTCCCTATCCCTGCATTTTGCAGTCTACTCTGAATAATTCCAATTGTGGAAATCCTGTTTTAATCTCATTAGGAAATGTGTGGGCCCCTATTCTTCAGCCCCATATCTTTAACTTATTTCTCAAAACTCAACTTCTGACTTATCTCATCAGTAGGTTTCCAGAAAAATGCAGGATTCCCCATGAAATTTGTACTTTATATAAATAATATTTCAGTACAATATATACCATGCAATATTTGCAGCATTCTTATGCTAAAATATCATTCATTCTGTATCTTATTTGTTAAATCTGGTAAGCCGTTTCCACAAGGAAGTCTTTCCCTAGAGCTCATCTAGATTAATTGCCATATTCATGCATTAATAGCACATCTACCCCATCACATACCTGTTTGTGTTGAATGTATTTAAATGCCTTTAAATGCCAATAAACTGAATAAAGGAAATACCTAAAATTGTGAAATTTCTTTATTTCTATTTTAAAACATTATAAATGAAAAGGAAAACTGCATTTGACAAAGCTAGATTGAATCATAAATGCAACTTTACTGTTCTATATTGATAACTATTTCCTTACTATTTATATTTTAATCCATTTGACATTATATAACCTTTCTAGTTTTTCTTATAAGAGCAGTGAAAAGCTATATAACAAAAATAAAGGATTATTTCTTTTTTACAAGTTTTTTTTCAAGGTTTGTAAAGAGATTATAAATGATTTTTCTAGAGTCTTTTTTCATATCTATGGGACACAAGTACAAATGTCAAAAATATAATCAATTTATGTACAAATGAGTACTTTTATTAATGCAACTAATGATGTTTTATTGATGTGAAGAAAATATTATGGGTAAATAAGATTAAATGAAAAACATTAGTTTGTGAATGCCTGTAGACATAAGAAAATCTGGTTTCAGAAAATATTTATAGGTGGCAGTTCTAAGCAAGCACAGTTGGATATTTTGCCACCAAATACTGTTTGATTAATTGGGGTGGTTGTAGTCTTAGAGTACCTACAAATTAATTCATAGTGGAAAACTTTTTAAAATTGATAGCATAGGATGCAAATAAAAATTCTTATACCAACTGAAGTTTGACTCTAGGCTTAAACCATTGTGATAATATACCATTGATAGAATATGTATATTTCTGCTTTACTTCTATTTTTTCCCCTGTAGTTAACAGGTTAAAATTTATCCAAACTCATATTTTTATGCTATATTTTACATATTTTAATATATATAGTACTGTGTGTAGATGTATATGCACTTATATAAAGAGCCTTAAAGCTAATGGTTTAAGGCTGATTCTTAGCATATTTTACAAATGGGGAAAAATGGAAACAGTGACAAATTTTATTTTCTTGGACTCCAAAATCACTGTGGACAGTGACTGCACCCATGAAATTAAAAGATGCTTGCCCGTTGGAAGAAAAGCAGTGACAAACCTAGACACATATTAAAAAGCAGAGACATCACTTAGTTGACAAAGGTTCATAGAGTCAAAGCTATGGTTTTTCCAGCAGTCATGTATAGATGTGAGAGTTGGACCATAAAGAAGGCTGAGCACCGAAAATTGACGCTTTCAAATTGTGGTGCTGGAGAAGCCTCTGCGAGTCCCTTTGACTGCGAAAAGATCAAGCCAGGCAATTTTAAAGGAAATCTATTCTGAATATTCATTGGAAGGACTGATGCTGAAAGTGAGCTCCAATACTTTGACCACTTGATGCAAAGGTGGACTCATCGGAAAAGACTGATTCTGGGGGAGATTGAGGGTAGGAAGAGAAGGGGTGACAGAGAATGAAATGGTTGGATGGCATCTTCATCACAATGAACATGAATTTGGGCAAACTCCAGGAGATAGTGAAGCACAGGAAGCATGGCATGCTGCAGTTCACGGGGTTGCAAAGAGTCAGAGAAGACTTAGTGACTGAATAACAACAAAAGCATATTTTGTACCAGTTTAGAATTAAACATAGATACTTCGAGTTAACTTTCAAGTACAATAAATTATATTTACATCATTGTTAAAGTCACGCGGTCATATCTGACTCTTTGCGACCCCATAGGCTATACAGTCCATGGAATTTTCTGGGCCAGAATACTGGAGTTGGTAGCCTTTCCCTTCTGTATGGGATCTTCCCAACCCAGGGATCAAACCCAGGTTTCCTGCATTGCAGGCAGATTCTTTACCAGCTGAACCAAAATGGAAGCCCATTTGAAAGGAAGAATTCTATAAGAATTAATTCTAATATGTATTGATCATGTTTTATATTTTGTATTTAGCAGATTCACTGAATTCTGTGACACTCAAATGTATTTCCATTGTTTTTTCTAGGATTTTCTCAGAAAAACATAATCTTGGTATAATAGAATTTTAGGCAAATTACAATAAGGTTAGCTATATTTTTAAGTGCACCACCTGATGACTTTTGATAAATGGAGTAATCCATACCCCAATCAAAATGTTGAACACATCAGTTCAGTTCAGTCACTCAGTCATGTCCGACTCTTTGCGACCCCATGAATCGCAGCACGCCAGGCCTCCCTATCCATCACCAACTTCCGGAGTTCACTCAGACTCACGTCCATCGAGTCAGTGATGCCATCCAGCCATCTCATCCTCTGTCGTCCCCTTCTCCTCCTGCCCCCAATCCCTCCCAGCATCAGAGTCTTTTCCAACAAGTCAACTCTTCACATGAGGTGGCCAAAGTACTGGAGTTTCAGCTTCAGTATCATTCCTTCCAAAGAAATCCCAGAGCTGATCTCCTTCAGAATGGACTGGTTGGATCTCCTTGCAGTCCAAGGGACTCTCAAGAATCTTCTCCAACAC
>NW_011494923.1:3722118-3728978 GCF_000754665.1 Bison bison bison | reverse complement strand
AGCCTTCTTCACAGTCCAACTCTCACATCCATACATGACCACTGGAAAAACCATAGCCTTGACTAGACAGACCTTTGTTGGCAAAGTAATGTCTCTGCTTTTGAATACGCTATCTAGGTTGGTCATAACTTTCCTTCCAAGGAGTAAGTGTCTTTTAATTTTGTGGCTGCAGTCACCATCTGCAGTGATTTTGGAGCCCAGAAAAGTAAAGTCTGACACTGCTTCCACTGTTTCCCCATCTATTTCCCATGAAGTGATGGGACCAGATGCCATGACCTTCGTTTTCTGAATGCTGAGCTTTAAACCAAACTTTTCACTCTCCTATTTTACTTTCATCAAGAGGCTTTTGAGTTCTTCTTCACTTTCTGCCATAAGGGTGGTGTCATCTGCATATCTGAGGTTATTGATATGTATCCCAGCGATCTTGATTTCAGCTTGTGTTTCTTCCAGTCCAGCGTTTCTCATGATGTACTCTGCATATAAATTAAATAAGCAGGATGACAATATACAGACTTGACGTACTCCTTTTCCTATTTGGAACCAGTCTGTTGGTCCATGTCCGGTTCTAACTATTGCTTCCTGACCTGCATACAGATTTCTCAAGAGGCAGATCAGGTGGTCTTGTATTCCCATCTCTTTCAAAATTTTCCACAGTTTATTGTGATCCACACCGTCAAAAGCTTTGGCATAGTCAATAAAGCAGAAATAGATGTTTGTTTGATACTCTCTTGCTTTTTCCATGATCCAGCGGATGTTGGCAATTTGCTTTCTGGTTCCTCTGCCTTTTCTAAAACCACTGAACACATCAATTACTCTCAAAGTTTTCCTCATGTCCCTTGCCAATTAATTTCTGCCTCGTTGAAGACAACTGCTGTTCTGGTTTCTATCATCATACTCTGCCTATTCGAAAATACAGATGAATGGAACACTATAACATTTACTATTTTATGCCTGCCTGCCTTTCACTTAGTAATGTTGCAAAAATTCACTTGTATCATGTGTTAATAATTTGCTCATTTTATTTATGAAGATATTGCATTGACTAAATATACTACAATTTATTTATCCATTCTTCTGATAATGAATATTAGGTCATTTCTAGTTTGTTGCTGTTATGGGAAACAGCAACATTCATACACATACCTTTTTGTATACATATATTTTCATGTATATTAAATCAAAACCTAGCAGTGCAATTGTTGTATCATGGATAAAAATATTACCTTAGTTTTACAATATTAATTAACCATTATTTATTTCTACAGTAATATATGAGTTTCATTTGCTTCCCACTCTTGCCAATATTTTGTATTGTCAATGACTTTTTAAACACTTTGCATTGCAAAGAGTGTATATAACTGTATCTTCCTGAGGTTTTAAGTATCATGTCCCTAATGAGTATAATGTTGAAAAAATTTCATGTGGATATTGTAAAGTGTATATTCAACTCATTTATCTATATTTGTTTATTTTTTCATATTTTATAATTGAGTTATATTATTTCTTTATATTTTCTGAATAAAAGAATTGATTTGTCAGAGATACATGTTACAAACAACTTCTCAAAGTGTTGCTTTATAAATCACTATCAAAAGTTTCTCTTGAAAAGTTTCAAATTTTTATGAAAATCATTATGCATATTTTTTTAAAGAATGATGATTTCTGTTCCAGTCCAAGATATCTTTGCAACCTACACAAAGATCATGATAATTTTATAAGCTTTCTACAAGGCCTTATGGAGTTTAATTTTTAAGTTTGTGGCTACAATCTATCTGCAATTAACTTCTGTGTTTGAAATGAGACAGTGGTTGACATATACACACATTTATTTTTTTTTCCGTTTGCTCATCCAGTAACTTAATCTCCTCTTGTTGAAAATATTTTACTTTTATACATTGTATTGCTTTGTATCTTTATTGAAAATCAATTGACATACCTTTGGCTTTAGACTCTACTGTTCTTTTTTCTCTTTTCATATCAATGTCACACTGCCTTGATTACTACATTTTTATAGTAATTCTTAAAATCAGGAATTGTAAGTCCTAAAATTATTTGGAAATAATTTTGGGTATACTAGGTCCTTTGCATTTACAAATGGATTTTAGAATATGCTTGTCTTTTTAAACAAATTGCCTGTTGGGGTTGGATTAGTATTGCAATAAATATAGACATCAATATGGAGAGAATTATCATTGTTAGTAAAATTTTGATGTTAAATCAAACCATTAAGATGAAGACAAACACTATATGTGGAATCTGAAAAAAATGTTTAAATATAAATATGCATGAATATATAAAGTATATTTAAATATGTATATATAACACAAATATAAAATATATAAAGCAAACCATTATACCAAAACAGAAACAGACTCCACATACAGAGAACAAACTAGTGATTACCAGAGGAGGGAAGGGTGAGGGGAGGAGCAAAATAAGTGAAGGGAGTAAAGAGGTACAAACTACTAGGTATAAAATAAGCAAATTACAAGGATATAACATATAACACATGAAATATAGTCATTACTTTATAACTTTCTATGGAGTGTAATTTATACAAATATTAAATTACTCTGCTATACATGTGAAATTAATATAATATAATAAATTAACTATACTTAATTAGAATGAAGGAACGTTAACTTGAAAGTATATTTTTGACATAGCACTGAATTGATAGTATAGATTTACTGTAAGTCTCATTCAGATATTTTCTGATATCTTTTAATAAAATTATTACACTCCCCTCAAAATCATATATTTCAAATTTCTGAGCTGAGTTTGAAATATTTAGGTGATTTCCATGTAAATACCTGAAAAATACTCTCATGAGAATCAAACATACAGAGAAATAAGAGGGATAAAATACATAGCCTTTTAAAAATGGAATATTAATCTTTGTGGGGTGAATTATCTCTTGAAGGTGATTATTTGTCATCATGTTTACTTAATATCTCTGTTAAAAAGATGTGTTATTTTTTCTTAAATCTTTCAGTACAACAGTGGTTATAATTCTTATTCTAGTGGCAAAAATAAATATTTTTGTGTTAACCATACAACAAAATATCACTTTTTAAATATTGCAATTAAAGCTCTTTCAACTTTAGTTTGGTAATGCAATTTGAAGCTTTCTTTATGAAATAGAAATGTTAGAACTATTTGTACATCACTAGAAAGCTTTGTGTTATCTGATGGAAGCATTTGTGTTATGTAATTAAACTGAAGTGTCAATATCATTTTAATTGCATTCACTCTTCTCACATGGTGAACTTTAACATTGATCTAGCAAGAACCTCCTGAACTAGTTTTATAACCAGAAGCAAATTAACTTTAATTATATTGTCAAGGTCTCTTATAATTTTAATTTCCTTGATATATCAAGTTTATAGATAACTATTTAGATGCCACTGAGGGAAAATTCTTCAAAAGGAAAGTATCATTTCTTATTTGTAATATTGAATATTCCTATTCTTACAATACCAAAGCTTCAAAAATGTCATTAGCACCCCCTCTCCATTTCCCTTTATTTTATCACAGGCTATTCCCATATAGGCTGACAATATCCAGTTACTCTGAGAATGTATTTGGTCTTTAGAGTATGCTCTGCCTGATCACCAAGTAGCTCAGCTATGCCAAGGAATTAATGCAGCAGGGACAATACTAAAAATGTGTAATGAGGGATAGTGGGTAAATACCCCAATAGCCTCACCCTTCACTGTAATTCTAGATATGTTCCACAAGGTTCTCAGAAGATATCTAGTGGGATTAAATGCCAGTTGGCTTATACATATACACATCCTTGGCTTTCCCCCTTTCTTGCCTTGCCCATTCCCTCAAAATTTCTTCTGGAATCACCTTCCAAAACAATCTATTTATAACCAATCCTTTCTCAAGACCTACATTTTAAGAACCCAAAATGAATCCACTAGTTTTGAAACATTTTTGGTTGATGTTAGCCATTCAAAGGCAAAATTAAATGAATGTTTATCTAACATGTAATATATTCTTACTAATTACAAAACCATACAATGTGATTTTTAGTCAGGTTTCTCTAGAGAAACAAACTAGAAAGATATATACTGGAAAGTATTTACTTTGGGGAATTGACTAATGCAACTATGAAGGTTATGAAATCCCATGATTTGCTGTCTGCAAAGTAGAGACACCCAAAAGACAGTAATGTAATTCACATTGAATTAGAAAGTCTGAGAACCAGGGTAGCCAAAGATGTACATTCCAAACTAAATTTGAGTGCCTGAAAAATAGGAACACTGAGTGTAAGAAGAGGTTGATGGACCAGCTCAAACAACCAAACAGAAATAGGCAATTTCTTCTTTCCTCTACATTTTTGTTATTCTCAGGTTGTCAAGAGGTGGGATAAAGCACACCAACACTAAGGAGGACAACTGCTTTACTGAGTAAACAAATTCTAATACAACTTTTATTCAGAAACATACTACAGACACACTCCCAAAATGTTTAACCAAGTATCTAGGCATCCCATGATTTAGTCAAAGTGAGAACACTTTGCAATCCCTTCCATGAGGCAAACACAGTTTAGTCACTAAGTCCTGTCCAACTTTTTCAAGACTTCATGAACTGTAGCCCTCCAGGTTCCTCTGTCCATGAGATTTCCCAGGCAAGAATACTGGAGTGTGTTTTCATTTCTTTTTCCAGGGCATCCTTCTGACCCGAGGATCAAGCCCATGTTTCCTGAATTGGTGAGCTGATTATTTACCACTGAGCAACCAGGGAAGCCAGAGGCAAGCATTATCCAGATGTCAAAGCCCAATAAAGAAGATATAAAGAAACTTCAGACCAGTATATTTTATGACTATGGTTGCAAAAATCCTCAACAAAATACTGTAAATTGAATACAAGAGCCTATTAAAAATATTCTTCACCAAAACCAAAGTGGAATTTATTCTGGAAATACAAAGATGATGTGATTATGAAAATCAATCAATATAATACACCATATTAATAAGAATTTTCTTTTTTCATAAAGAAAACTCATGATTATATCAACAGACATATTAAAAAAAAATTCGACAAAATTCACAATATTTCATGCTAAAAAAAAAAAAAACACTCAATAAAGATAAATACAGCTTTTCTCCTAATTCCTGGAACAAGACAAGAAAGTCTATTTTTACTTCTATTCAGTAATATACTGGAAGTTCTAGCCTCTTCTAATCAGCTGGAAAAGGCAATAAAGGCACCCAAATTGGACAAAAAGAGGAAAAATTATTCCTGTTCACACATATCTATATCTTGGATATAGCCATAGATCTCCTAAAGAATTCACAAAAATGTTAGAGGTGTTAGAGGTAAAAAGTTATTTCAGCAAAGTTGCAAAATGGAAGACCAAAATGCAACAATTAGTTTAATTTCTGTAACTTGCAATGTAACAGAAGATGAAACTAAGAAAATGATTCCTTTACAATAGTTTCAAAAAGAAGAAAAACTTTGGAAGAAATTATAGCAGAAAGTATGAGACTTACAATTAAAAATATAAAACACTTTCAATGAAAAATATAAAAGTATAAGACTTGCAATGAAAAACACGCTGAACTAAATAATAATAACCTAAATAAATAGCATATACCACATATTCATCTATTGGAAGACAATATCACTAAAAAAAATCTTGTCTTATCAGATCTATAGGGTTAATGTAATACTTTCAAAACATTAGTTTCCTCTTTTGAAGAAATAAAAACTATGATCCTAAAATGCATATGGAATTGCAAGGTCCAGAAAAGTTAAAAAAAAAAAAATCTTGAAATAGATGAACAAAGTTAGGGAACTCAGACTTCCCAATGGCAAACTTATTTCAAAATTATAATAATCAGAACAATGTGGTATTGGCATAAGAACATACAGACATTTAGATTAATGGAATAGAACTAAGAGTCCAAAATTAAACCCATACCCCTATGGTCATTTGATTTTTAACAAGAATTCCAAGATAGTCAATGAGGGAAAGAACAGTCTTCAGCAAACGCTTCTCAGACAATTGAAAATGCACAAGCAAAGAAATGAATCTGGACACTTATCTCATATCTTATATAGAAACTAAATCAAAATGGATGAAAGATGTAAACGTTAACAGTTTAAACTACAAAACTCATAGAGAAAACATACTATGTAAGTTCTGTCACCTTGGATTAGACAATGTTTGTTTAATGTAACACAGGCACACACAAATCAACAAAAATAGATAAATTTTACTTCATAAAAATGAAAACTTTTTACCTCAAAACATACTATGAGCAAACTGAAACACACACACACATACACACACACACACATACACAAAATGAGAGAAATTCCAAATCATACATCTGATACAGGTTTACTATCCAGAATATATCATTAACTCTCATAACTCACCAACAGTAAAGATCTTAGGAATTCAAACTAGGCAAATGCTTTAGCTATCTCTCCAAAAGATTTACAAACAAACAAAAAAAAAATCACAGTAAATTATAATTAACATCATAGTCATTAAGAAATGAAAATTTAAAAGTACTTCATGGTCATCAGGATAGTAGGAAGAGAATAAGAAAAAAACAGAAAAAGAAAAAAGAGGATGAAAGGATAAGGAAATGGAAGAGGAAGAAGAAATAGTAGAAAGGGGTGGAGGAAAAATAATAAATGTAGGCAAGGGTGTGGAGAAGTTGGAATCATCATAAATTGCTTCCTCATCAGTTCAGTTCGGTTCAGTTCAGTCACTCAGTCGTGTCCGACTCTTTGCGATCCCATGAATCACAGCACGCCAGGCCTCCTTGTCCATCACCAACTCCCGGAGTTCACTCAGACTCACGTCCATCGAGTCAGTGATGCCATCCAGCCAT
>NW_011494923.1:3699623-3722018 GCF_000754665.1 Bison bison bison | reverse complement strand
CCTTCTTCTCCTAACCCCCAATCCCTCCCAGCATCAGAGTCTTTTCCAATGAGTCAACTCTTCGCATGAGGTGGCCAAAGTACTGCAGTTTCAGCTTTAGCATCATTCCTTCCAAAGAAATCCCAGGGCTGATCTCCTTCAGGATGGACTGGTTGGATCTCCTTGCAGTGCAAGGGACTCTCAAGAGTCTTCTCCAACACCACAGTTGAAAAGCATCCATTCTTCAGCACTCAGTCTTCTTCACAGTCCAACTCTCACATCCATACATGACCACTGGAAAAACCATAGCCTTGAATAGATGGACCTTTGTTGACAAAGTAATGTCTCTGCTTTTGAATATGCTGCTTCCTCATAAACTCTCATAAATTAGAATCCTCATAAACTGCATCTTAACATGGTGCCCTGCTGTGGAACCAATATGACTGTCCCTTGAAATTTACCTGTAGAATTACTATAATGCAGAAATTCTATTCTTAGGACATACCAGATATTCATAACAGCATTATTCATACTAATCCCAAAGTGAAAACCACCAACAATCTATCACATGAATGAGTTGAATGTGGTCCAAGATGGTGGCACTGGAATATCTTGTACTCACATTCTTCCATGGACACACCAAATTTACAGGTATACAAAGGAAAATTACTGCAGAAAAAGAACTGAAAATTAGCTGAACAGGTTCTAAACAAAAGGGTGTGAAAAGGCTACATAGAGATGGGTATGAGAGGCAACATGTGTTCTTATCAAAAACCTCACCCCTAGCATGATGACCACAATAAAGAGAAATCTCAAGGGTCCAGAGCTATTCCCTGGGGAGTGAGGGGTTTATGTTCCACACCAAACATTTCAATACTTGGGTGCACTGGAGAGATGAGGGCCCCAAAGCGTCCAGTTTTGTAAACTAATGGGGCTTATATCTAGGAGACATGGTGGGGGGCTATGGGCATAGGGGATACTCATTTGGAGGGGATCATGCACAATATCATTTGTCCTGGGACCCAGGGCAAATGCCACAGTTAGAGAAATGCTTGAACTAAATGTGTAGGAGATTTATTTGTTAATCCTAAAGCACCTACCAGAAGGGCAGGGATGGAGTTTCTTTGGGGTTAGAGGCCCTGGAAAGTACCATTTTTTGCACTGTCCTTGCTGCTACTGCTGCTGCTAAGTCGTTTCAGTCGTGTCAGACTCTGTGCAACCCCAGAGATGGCAGCCCACCAGGCTCCCCCGCCCCTGGAATTCTCCAGGCAAGAACACTGGAGTGGGTTGCCATTTCCTTCTCCTATGCATGAAAGTGAAAAGTGAAAGTCAAGTCGCTCAGTCGTGTCCGACTCTTTGCGACCCCATGGACTGCAGCCCATCAGCCACCTCCGTCCATGGGATTCTCTAGGCAAGAGTACTGGAGTGGGTTGCCACTGCACTGTCTTTAAACCTGGCTAACACAGGTAGGCTTCCACAGACACAGACCTATTAAAGCTGTGAGCATGCCCACCCCCAATGCACTTTCCCTGCCTTCCTAAGGCTGTGAATGTGCCCCACCCTTAGTACTTTCCCAAAGCCTCACTATAGATGGTGAGTGGCAAAGTACAAACAGGAGATGTGCCTTGCTAACTTGGCACTTGTGGCTAGAAAGGTTGCACTCTAGGGGTTCATGAGACTGTAACAATCAGAAAGACAGTTCTGGCAGGCTACCACACCCAGAGAACTTCACAGAGAGCAGATTGAAACACAAAACCAAGCTATCCATGATAAAGGCCAATTTACTTGCTCTAGAGCTTCAACCTGAAGAACAGGATTCAGGTTTGCCATACATCTGGAGGGTCAAGAGAAACTCCCAGGAAATGTAGACAAGGAGACACCATTATTATGCTCTTCACTGGCCTTACCAGAATTTACTGGTACCTTCCAGAAAGGAGCTTATACACCAAAACCTCAATTTTTGCAACTGCTACCCAGGAGATACCTCCAGATCTCCTGGTCTAGAAGTCAACTGAATTATGGTTGCAGTTCCACATGACTATATGTAATTGCATATTTTAAAGTTACTGGCTGAGTAGCTGACTCCCAATCAGCCTGAAACTAGGTACTGCCTGAGATCTCTTCCATTGGAACACTGACAGGTCTTGTCCCTCAACTACTGGGACCTGTCAAGAATAAGTCAGGCTATTTTAGAAATTCACAAAGGTTGAGAGACAATCAACAGCTAGAAGAAAGTTGAAATAAGATTCTTCTCTTAAATAAGGCAAAAATCATTGCATATGGTGGTTGCAACCATGAAATTAAAAGACATTTGCTCCTTGGAAGAAAAGCTATGACCAACCTAGACAACATATTAAAAAACAGAGACATTACTTTGCCAGCAAAAGTCTATCTAGTTAAACCCATGGTTTTTCCAGTAGTCATATATGGGTGTGAGAATTGGACTATAAAGAAAGCTGAGCACTGGAGAATTGATGCTTTTGAACTGTGGTGTTGAAGAAGACTCTTGAAAGTCCCTTGGACTGCAAGGAGATCAAACCAGTCAATCCCAAAGGAAATCAGTCCTAAATATTCATTGGAAGGAATGATGTGGAAACTCTAATACTTTGGCCACAAGATGCAAAGAACTGACTCATTAGAAAAGACTGATGCTGGGAAAGGTTGAGGGCAGGAGGAGAAAGGGATGACAGAGGATGAGATGGTTGGATGGCATCACTGACTCAACGGACATCAGTTTGAGCAAGCTTATGGTGATGGTGAAGGACAGGGAAGCCTGGTGTGCAGCAGTCCATGGGGCCACAAAGAGTCAGATACAACTGAGCAACTGAACTGTACTGAACTGATTCCTTCAAGATTGGGAGAATTAGATATTCCACAAAATACACAGAAACAAAGTCAAGCAAAATGAGAAAGCAGGAATATGTTCCAAAGTAATAAGACCAAATTTCAGAAAAGACCTAATTAAACAGAGATAATTAACCTACCACATAAAGAGTTTTAACAGGAATTGTCATAAAGATGCTGAATTGAACTCGAGAGGAATGGATGACCAAAGGGACTGATAACTTCAAAAAAGACAGAGAATATATAAGAAAGTACCAAATATAAAGCACAGGTAAGAGAAATACAGCAATTGACCTGAAAAATAAACTAATAAGTTTCAGCAGAATACATGATGATGCAGCAGAATGGACCAGCAACCTTCACTACCAGGCAGTAGAACTCAGTGAATCAGAGCAGGAAAAAAAAAAAAAAAAAAGGAATAATAGCTTAAGGGGTCTATGGGACAATATCAAGTAGAATAACATTCAAATTACATAGAGAAAAGGGGGTAGATAATTTATTTGCAGAAATGACTGTAAGCTTTCCTAATTTGGAAACACATCCAAGTTTAGGAAGCACACAGAATTCCAAATAACATTTCATTGATAGATGACCTTGATACTACCATGAAATCAGCTGTGAGAAATTAAAGTCCAAAGCTGATTTTGATGTTTTGATAATGTTACTGTTCTCCATAGAATGGAAGGTAAACCTTACAAAAATTCAGGGGCATGTCATGCCAGGAAATTCATAAGGGTCCAGTGGTCTGAAATACCCCTTCAAAATAAAGGACACAATATTATATCTTGTACTACCTACTACTACAAAATATTATATTTTGCACTACATACTGGGCTTCCCTGGTGGCTCAAATGGTAAAGAATCTACCTGCAATGTGGGAGACATGGGGCTGATCCCTGGCTCAAGAAGATCTCCTGGAGAAGGGAATGGCTACTCTGAGTGTTAAAGAATTGATGCTTTCAAAGTGATGTTGGAGAAGACTCTTCAGAGTCCCTTAGACTGGAAGATCAAACCAGTCGATCCTAAAGGAAATCAACCCTGAATATTCATTGGAAGGACTGATGCTAAAGCTGAAACTCCAATACTTTGGCCACCTGATGTGAAGAACTAACTCATTAGAAAAGACCATGATGCTGGGGAAGATTGAAGGCAGGAGGAGAAGGGGACGACAGAGGACAAGATGGTTGGATGGCATCATTGACTCAATGGACATGAGTTTGAGTAAGCTTCTGGAGATGGTGAAGGACAGGGAAGCCTGGTGTACAGCAGTCCAATGGGTTGCAAAGAGTTGGACATGACTGAGCAACTAAGCACAGCACAGCACAGCACAGCATATGATATTTATCTTTCTCCTTCTGACTTACTTCACTCTGTATAATAGGCTTTACGTTCACCCACCTCATTTAAAGTGACTCAAATGTATTCCTTTTTATGACTGAATAATATTCCATTGTGTATATGTACCACAGCTTCTTTATCCAGTTATCTGTTGATGGCCATCTACACTGCCTTCATATTCTAGATATTGTCAGTAGTGCAGCAATGAACACTGAGGTAAATGTGTCTTTTTCAATTTTGGTTTCCTCCAGGTATACGCCTAGTAACAGGACTGGGGTCATATGGTGGTTTTATTCCTAATTTTTTAAAGAAATCTGCATACTTTCTTCCACAGTGGGTGTATCAATTTATATCCCCACCAACAGTGCAAGATTTTTCCTTTTCTCCACACCTCCCCAGCATTTATTGTTTGTAGACTTTTTGATGATGATCATTCTGACTGGTGTGAGGTAATATCTCCTTGCAGTTTTGATTTGTCTATAATAATAAGTGATGTTGAGCATCTTTTCATGTGTTTGTTAGCCATCTATATGTCTATGTGTTCTTTGGACAAATGTCTGTTTAGGTCTTTTTCCCACTTTTTTATTTTTATTTTTTTCTGGTATTGACTATGAGATGCTTGCATATTTTGGAAATTAATCCTCTGTCAGTTTTATCATTTGCTGTCATTCTCTCACATTCTGAGGGTTGTCTTTTCACCTTGTTTATAGTTTCCTTTTCTGTGCAAGTTTTATTGTGTTGATTTTAATAGCCAAATCCTGAAAGCAAACCAAATACTTAAGAGATTTTGTTAAATATATTATGATGAAGCTAATGGAATATGTTGGACTTCCCTGGTGGCTCAGATGGTAAAGCATCTGTCTACAATGTGAGAGACCTGGGTTCAATCCCTGGGTTGGGAAGATTCTCTGGAGAAGGAAATGGCAACCCACTCCAGTACTTTTTGCCTTGAAATCCCATGGCTATTCAAAATGTTGATTGATTGATTTATATAACTTATTTAGTTTTCATTATAAAACATTCTGCATTAAATTTTGATAGAATCACCAACATAAACATGGAGCTCAGTATACTCTTTAAATATTTTTTAATGAATCAGAAGGAACAAAGTGACTATTCTTTCATATGTTGAAATATAGCATAATACCAAGGCAAATAAATGAGTCAATACAAATATATTAAATTTTGCCTGACTATGAAAATGAAAGTTGCTCAGTCATGTCCAACTCTTTGTGACCCCATGGACTATACAGTACATGGAATTCTCCAGGTCAGAATACTGACGTGGGTAGTCTTTCCATTCTCCAGGGGATATTACCAACCCAGGGATTAAACCCAGGTCTCCAGCATTGCAGGCGGATTCTCTACCACCTTAGCCACAAGGGAAGCCCAAGAATTCTGGAGTGGGTAGACTGTCCCTTTTCTAGCGGATCTTCCTGACCCAGAAACTGAACCAGGGTCTTCTGCATTGTAGGCAGATTCTTTACCAACTGAGCTATCAGGGAAGTCTTACCCTGACTACACTACCTCTAAACGTTCCATATTCAAATGTATATCCAAATCTAAGTCACCACTAAAGTTGTATTTGCTCCTCAAATAATTGATTGGACTAAATGTGATATCAAGTAGTTTAAGGGTTAATTCTGTCATAATGTTTTATATTACTATAACTGTAATCCAAAAAAAACCTGAGAAAAACTAGTGTTAGATTGATACATCCTACTAAATACGTCACTATAAATAGAAATATCTATTGTTTCAAAAGTATTTCTTTTTCAGATAATTTCATCATCACAAAGCAATCATAATTTCTAATATTGTCTAAAATGTGCAGCATATGCAAACAAGCAACAAAATTAATTGGTCTAAATCTCATAGTTATCCAAAAAGTGTATAATAAGATATATAGCTAATTGTACATGTGAAATTGAAATGATAAATGTGAACCAAAAATTACTAAATTTAAAAATAGCATTAATGATGACCACTACACTTCAAATTTAGTCCCAAATTTTTAAAATAAATTTGATTTTACCTTTAATATAAATATTAAAAGTATAACTCTGATTGCCAAACAAAACATAACAACATAAAATAAATTGCCATATTGTAAACAATATTCATGGCTATGTTTAAAATTATACTCTCCTTTTTGTGACAGTTTTATTCTCTTCAGCATATGGATTCTTGATATAATATAATATTCTTAACTGCTAACTTTTCAAATGCATTTTGTATTTTAAAACTAATTTTTACAATGCTGACAACAAATGTATCTCATAATATTTGCCCCTTTTAAGTGTGAATACAATTTAAATTTTTCTCTCTGGTAAAAGTTTTTGTTTTAAGATTGTGAGTGATGATTTAAGTAGAACAAATAAACACAGTAATAAATCCCTTGGTTTTAATTGACTTTTTGCTTTTACTGCAAGTAGTTGTGTATAATTGCTATCTTTCCAAGAGATAATAAACAAAAAAAATCATTAAAATAAAGGTACTTTTCAAATCAAAGATTACCCTTGAGTGATTGTTCCCATAACAATTACTGATTGCATTTGGATTTGTCATCTTTTCCATGCAAACAAATTATGTGTGTCATTTAGCCAAACTTAGTACAGTTAATATCTGTTCATAATACTCTACTGCAAGTATTTTATAGAAGACACTAAAGAAATAGGGTACATTATATTTACAGAAAAAATAAAGTGAAAGTCAAAATACTAAAGGTTTAACTACTGTTAATAGAAAATAAATTTCTAGATTACATTTTAATTTATATTTGTCTGTTTTGAGTTATGTATTTTCAAGTATCTTAAAATTATCATTGTGTTTTTTAAAATAAAATACATATCATATGGAAGTGGAAGAGGACATGGGTTTTATAAGAACACAAGCAACAAATGACTTTATGAACAATAGTTTAAACAAAAGTATGTTAAAAAATAAAATGGTTATCATGGAAGTACATAAGAGAAGGGAGTTAAATTATAAAGAATCAATTAAGGCATGCAGGAAAAAGATAAAGACAAGAATAGTAGGCTGTGTCAGTTATTTCATTCAAAAGTGATAGAAGTGGTTTTAACAATTATATCAGAAAAAAAAGAGAATCACCAATACAAAGAATTGTAAGAGATATAAAATTATATATATATATAATTATATATATCTATATCTATATAAATATATTTTATATAGATATATCTATAAGAGATATAAAATTAAAATTATTTTAAAGTGTTAACTCAGGCTTTCAGCTTCATATTATTTTAAAGCAGGCAAACAAAACCAGGCAAACAAAACATCTGACATTGTAGGAAATTTATACAAAATAATTGTTATTTTTTTCATAGATATGTAACAAATTGCTATTTAGGAAGAGAGAGGGAAATATCTATAGAATAATAAATGTGTAAATACAAATTCATGGTATATTTGCCTTAAAATTAATGGTCAAATATTTTAAATTTATGATAATTCTACATATAATACCACATGTAAATCTTTTAAAGGTTAAAATAACTACAGATATTTTGAAGGTATATAATTGAACCATAAAAATAAATGATACTCTTTTTTTTTTTTTTAATCATATCTAGCTTTCTAATGAGTTACCCTGGGAATATGGTCTAAGTTGAATTTTCTAGCTTCTTCATGAATGAAATAAGAAAAATAAATAGGACATCATTTTAAATCTTAAGTGCTAAGTTAGGATTTGCTAAAAATAGAAAGGTATTACGATGAGATCTACAGAATAGAAACAAATTAAGGTATTAAATGGCAAAATGTTAACAAATTTAGTTTGCTAAGTTTGTGAACTCTGTGTAAAATCATGAATAAAATCCAATATCTTACATTAGTTCTATTTCTTTTGAATAAATATTGAATTTATATCTGTGGTTCAATAGAGGTGAGGAATCTTCAGGAATTATTTAAATCTGATTTGTGGGGTTTTTTGTTGTTGTTGTTTATTTAGATGTAGTCTCCTTTACAACTGTCCAAAGACATTAGGATTACAATTACTTTTACTAAACTTCAAGAGCGCTCTCAACAAAACATGCAATTTTGTGAAAAATCTTTCAGCTTTGCTAATACAGTATCACAGGGTAATGGACTGCCAATTTTAAGGTATAAAGTGCAGCAATTCCTTATAAATTTACATTCATACTTTTATTTTATATACAGAAAAACCTGACAGCTCATGGAAATGTCTTTCTTTCTCTCCCTCTTTCACTCTATTTCTTTCCTCCTTTCTTTCTAACCTGGGATAGCTTCTTAAGGAACTATCAAGTTTTAAAGAGCTTACAACTAGCCTAGAAAATGTAGGTAATAACTATGAACTCTAAATAGAATAGAGATTGCTCATCTAATAACACTTTTTATTTCTAATTTTTCATGGCTTTGTCTCCAATATTACTAATTTCCACATTTTAGCTATGTAAAGACTTTCACTAGCAGATGTAAAAAATTCATGTAGGTTAATATTTTAGTGTGTGTGATACATTGCTTAATATAGCATAATATTCTTGTCTTTAAATAATAATGGAAAGACTTTTGGACTATCAATTCCTTTCATACCTTGTCTACTGTGCTCTGGAATGGAAAAAAAATGAATCTAACATTTTAATTCTAATATTTAATGTAAAATTACTAAAAAATATTTTGACCAAAGTGACTTTCCTGTGGGTTAGAAACATGTATGCATCATACAGTAAGTAAAGAATAATCATTTCATCCTAGGCTATAAAACCTTCTCAAAAGTATCACTAAATAAGTTTATGGTTAGATAAGATTTTAGAGAAAAAAAATTTCATTAATTGTGCCAATGACACGTTTTACTAATAAGGATTTTTCTTTTTTATTCAAACTACTTTTCATTGGTGTTAATTGTATTGAAATATGTGAATCAGCCCAGCCATAAAAATCAGCACTGAACCGTGTGTTTAGGGTCCAAAAGAAATCAGGGCAACCTAATGAAAAAGGTAAAGAGTCTCAAGAGGATAAGGAAGTAGGTGGAATGAACAGTACATATTGCTTGTCTTTTCCAAAGCTCTTTATGTTGGTGTTTACGGCAACCTATGGGGGAATTCTCAATGTATCTAGCAAAGAAAGATATTCATGTGTTCTCATTTAAAAAAAAAAAAAAAACTTAAAATCCTACAAGGAGCAAAGGCAGAAGAGATAAAGAAAAGAAGTGATATGAATATGAAGAGTTGCAATAACAATTTTTTTTCTTTTTCAGATTTTATTTTTTAATATAAATTTATTTATTTTAATTGGAGGCTAATTACTTTACAATATTGTATTGGTTTTGCCATAGATCAACATGAATTCGCCACGGGTGTACATGTGTTCCCCATCCTGAACCCCTCTCCGACCTCCCTCCCTATACCATCCCTCTGTGTCATCCCAGTGCACCAGCCCCGAGCATCCTGTATCCTGCATCAAACCTGGACCGGCGATTCATTTCACATATGATATTATACATGTTTCAATGCCATCCTCCCAAATCATCCCACCCTTGCCTTCTCCCACAGAGTCCAAAGACTATTCTATACATCTGTGTCTCTTTTGCTGTCTCGCATACAGGGTTATTGAGTAGAATAATGCAATAACAATTTTTTTAATCAAGTTTCCCCAAAATCATTATTTAATTTCGACTAAAATGTTTTATATACAATGTCTTCAAACAAAGATGTACAACAGGTAAACATAATTCACTGGTTGGTGGCTACTGAAACTTATTAAAAGTATTAAAAAATGATCCAAATACATCTTTTATAAAAATGATTAATATTTAGACATTAAAATATTATACTGATAATATACAATTACCTCAAAATATGAATTTCTGAATTTGTAATAAAACATGAGCTTTGTACCCCCAGAAAGTGATTTTCTTAGATACAGCAAGTGATTAGGCCTATATAAAAGAAGAAGTACAAACAGATTCACTATTTTGAGAGACATTTTCTGTGAGGTACAGGTCGGAAAATAGAAAGAACTCTAAGTTCAGGCTTGGTATATGATTTTAGGACCTTGTTTCTTTCTTTGTAACGTGTGTGTGTTATGGAAAATGTATTAGAGGAATTGATGGGTGAGAATACATATGAAATTTTAATTAACATTTCTTATTCTAATAATCCCAGTTCTAAAAATAGACTCTCAAAAATAAAACAATAAGCTATTTATGAACAAAAAAAGTGAAATATAAAATTACATAAGCATATAAGTGAATATCTGGTCACAATCTGTGTTTCCCTAAGATGTGTAGAGTGATGTTAGGGGTGACTGTTCCTTCTAATTTTTTGTCATATTGTTCATACACAAAGTAAAATGTAAAATTTCTTCCTTAAAGCAGGGATTCAATAATAGAAAAGTTGTCTCAACATTATAAAACAGCATTAGAATTCCAACACTCTCCTTTTTTATTTTTATCAAATTATATGTTTCTTCCTTTAAGTAAACTGAACCACATAAGAAGAAAAAGTGAATCAGAATTATTCATAAATCTGACTCTTAGCAAAACTATGGCAGTGGCATGTAGAATATTCCATAAGGAAAGAAAATTAAGAAAACTGATAAATCAAAAAAGCATTTACTTCTTAAGCATGTACCAACAGACTGTGAAGACTTTTGTTAAGCATTTTAGCCTGTTGCATTTTTATAAACATGGGCCTGATTTTAAAACCACATTGGACTTCAGCAGTATCTCAACAGCATGACTTTATATGAGAGATTTATTTGGATTGCTATTTAGTTGTAAAATATTTGTAGTAGCTTTATCTATTGTTTGGATGAGTTACCTTGTATGAACTAGAAATGCATGCTGAAACTGCCAGCTACAGCATAAAATATTTCATTAACATCATGACCTCATTTGTTAGATTGTATTGCAGTCATTTTGCCAAATTTCCCCCACAGATATATTCTATTTTAGAAAAATCAAATACAAAAAGACACAAATGAGAAGACAATTAATTCATATCTGTGAAACTTAGAATGTCTGAAATACAACTATTAGGGCTGTATATGACATAAAACCTGCAATTAAATTTCTACTTTTATTAAAGTTTAGGTAACAAAACTACCACACACTTTGTAAACTTCAAACTTCCTTTAATGGCAGAGAGTGATTCAAATCAGATATTCCCTCTTTCTTTCTCTGTCTCTGTCTTTCTGTTTCTCTGTCTCTTTGACTGTCTATGTGTGTGTGTATGTATATATACATGCATATATACTTATATATGTATATATATAATTTAACAACACTGTTACAATATTATAAAAATATTTATATATTTAATGCAAATTATTATTTTAAGAGAAAATATTTTAGATATTATAAGACTATTTCTGTCATGTTAGAATATAACTTCTAAATAAGGATTATTATCATTATTCAACCTTGACATACATAATAGTAATAGAAAATGAAGGTGGCAATGCCAGTTTTATATATTAGGGATTCCAACTTTACCCTGACCTGTGTTTGCTGCAGTGACCAAAATATCTGATGAGGTGAAAGATTACTCATAGCAACAGTCAGTTTTAAAAAGCAGGTTGGCATAAGGCTCCATGTAGTCAGTCCGAGACAATGAAAGAGTCTGCAGCTAATAAGGAAACAGCAGAGGTTTCCCAATTTCAACCGTCTTATAACTCTTTGAACCTAATGGAGGATAAAGCTGAGGAAGCATTTTCTAGAAGGGTTTTACATGATTCTGGAAAATGCATTGACTTTTGGTCACATCTGAAAATGTGTAATGTTAGAAGGCAAAGGGAACATTCTTAGTACTCTTGGATAGATCAGAAAAAAAAAAAAAAAAAAACCTCAGCATATGGAGGATTCTAGAAGAAAAGAGCACCAGCATGTTCAGTTGAGTTCAGTCTCTTGGCCGTGTCCCACTCTTTGAGACCACATGGACAGCAGTGTGCCAGTCTTCCCTGTCCATCACCAACTCCCCGAGTTTGCTCAAACTCATGTAAATCAAGTCGGTGATGCCATCAAACCATCTCATCTTCTCTTGTCCCATTCTCCTGCCTTCAATTTTCTCAGCAACAGGGTCTTTTCCAATTAGTCAGTTCTTCACATCATGTGACCAAGGTATTGGAGCTTCAGCCTCAGTATCAGGCCTTCCAATGAATATTCTGGACTGATTTCCTTTAGTATTGACTGGTTGGATCACCTTGCAGTCCAAGGGACTCTTAAGAGTCTTCTCCAACACCACAGTTCAAAAGCATCAATTCTCTGGCACTCAGCTTTATTTATGGTCCGACACTCACACCCATACATGACTACTTGAAAAACCATAACTTTGAATATACTGACCTTTGTTGGCAAAGTAACATCTCTGCTTTTTATATGCTGTCTAGGTTGGTCATGGAGAAAGCAATGGCACCCCACTCCAGCACTCTTGCCTGGAAAATCCCATGGACGGAGGAGCCTGGTGGGCCACAGTCCAAGGGGTCACTAAGAGTTGGACATGACTGAGAGACTTCACTTTCACTTTTCACTTTCATGCATTGGAGAAGGAAATGGCAACCCACTCCAGTGTTCTTGCCTGGAGAATCCCAGGGACGGGGGAGCCTGGTGGGCTGCCGTCTATGGGGTCGCACAGAGTCAGACACAACTGAAGCAACTTAGCAGCAGCAGCAGCAGCAGCAGCAGTGATTCTGGATGTGCATTTTGGAGCCTAAGAAAATAAAAGTCTCTCACGGTTTCCATTATTTACCCATCTATTTGCCATGAAATGATGGGGCCAGATGCCATGATCCTAGTTAAATGAATGTTTAAATTTAAGCCAGCTTTTTAACTCTTCACTTTCACTTTCATCAAGAGGCTTTTTAGTCCCTCTTCCCCTTCTGCCATAAGGGTGGTGTTATTGGCATACCTGAGGTTATTGGTATTTCTTCTGGCAGTCTTGATTCCAGCTTGTGCTTCCTCTAGCCTGGTATTTCACATGATGTATTCTGCATAAAAGTTAAATAAGCAACGTGATGATATACAGCCTTAACATACTCTTTTCCCCATTTGGAGCCAGTCTGTTGTTCCATGTCCAATTCTAACGGTTGCCTCTTGACCTGCATACAAATTTCTTTTCTTTTTTTTTTTTTTAATTTTTTTTTATTTTATTTTTAAACTTTACATAATTGTATTAGTTTTGCCAAATATCAAAATGAATCCATCACAGGTATACATGTGCTCCCCATCCTGAACCCTCCTCCCTCCTCCCTCCCCATACCATCCCTCTGGGTTGTCCCAGTGCACTAGCCCCAAGCATCCAGTATCGTGCATTGAACCTGGACTGGCATCTCGTTTCATACATGATATTTTACATGTTTCAATGCCATTCTCCCAAATCTTCCCACCCTCTCCCTCTCCCACAGAGTCCATAAGACTGTTCCATACATCAGCGTCACTTTTGCTGTCTCGTACACAGGGTTATTGTTATCATCTTTCTAAATTCCTTAGGAGGCAGGCAAGGTGGTCTGTTATTCCCATCTCTTTAAGAATTTTCCACAGTTTTTTGTGATCCAGACAGTCAAACGCTTTGGCATAGTCAATAAAGCAGAAGTTGATGTTTTTCTTGAGCTCTCTTGCTTTTTCTATGAGCCAATAGATGCTGGCAATTTGGTCTCTGGTTCCTCTGCCTTTTCTAAATCCAGCTTGAACACCTTGAAGTTCTTGGTTCACGTACTGTTGAAGCCTTGGTTGGAGAATTTTGAACATTACACTGCTTTTTGAAAATTATTTAGGTTTGGGATGATGTGATCAAAATCATAGTTAGGAAGAAGTCCTAACTTGGCAATAGTTCAGAAGAACTATTAGTTCTTTCCCCTAATAATTCAGTGGCAATAGTTCAGAAAATAGATGGCAAACCATAGAGTGGAGTATAAAGTTTAGAGGTATTTAGTAGACATTGGAATAGAATGAGCTCATAATAAATTGAATTTAATTAATGGAATAATATTTTAATACATATTCTTGATATGTACTCATATGTTGTTATGATATTCTGCCTCTGTAAATCTGCTTACCCATACTGGAGATTTACTGTGAACTTGGAGTGAGGAGAGATTTGGATAGTATACTAATATGCATCAGTTTGCTGACCAAAGTCTGTATAGTCAAAGCTATGTTTTTTCAGTAGTCATGTATGGATGTGAGAGTTGGACCAGAAAGAATGCTGATCACCAAAGTAGAAGAAAGGGGAGACAGAGGATGAGAAGGTTGAATGGGATCATGGACTCAATGGACATGAATGTGAGCAAACTCAGGGAGATAGTGAAAGATAGGTAAGCCTGGTATGCTGCAGTTCATGGGGTTGCAAATAGTCAGACATGACTGAGAGACTGAACAAATAAACAACTCGCATGCAAGCAAATAGTGAAGAAGTTGTGGGCAAATGGAGTGAGATCTGGGTTTATTCAATGTTTTCTCAAATGTTCATTATTAGACTCACTGGACCTAACAGGATCATATATGGAAAAATTATAGAAATGAGTTTGGTGCATGAATGCTCAGTTGCTCAGTCATATCCAACTCTGCAACCCCACTGACTGTAGCTCACCAGATTCCTCTATCCATGGAATTTTCCAAGCAAGAATATTTGAGTGCGTTGCCATTTCCTACTCCAGAGGATCTTCTCGCAACCAGAGATCAAACCCACATCGTTTGTATCTCCTGCATTAACAGGCAGATTCTTTACCACTGTGCCACTTGGGGATCTCTGGTAGGAAATTAGTTCAGTATATATCAAAATAGGAATCTGTATTCCAACTGTGTATTTTTAAATTGCTACACATAATACTAAAAATTAAGATATTTACAATTGTAATTTCATTATAGAGTCATTTTTTTAAAATGTCAACCTAAATTTGACAAAAGGTGTGAAGGACATGTCTTACATAAAAGGAAAGGACTGACAGCATAAGATTTTAAAGGAAAAACATACCTAAATTTTGATTCACTATCAAGTATGCTGATAAGAAGAACATTCGGAATTTTGTGAGTCATGAAACTTTATCTCTAATTTAAATTACAAATTAATTTCTGCCAAATCTAAAAGCTTTTTGAGGAATGAAGAAATCCTTATACATATTTTGAATTCCACCAATCACAAGGCACAAGTGGAATCTTTAAGAAAACTTTGTGTGTGAGTTATCTGCTGATTTTGCTTTTGTTGAGCCTTGAAATCATTTAGGGATATTTTTAAATGAGATCCACAATGTCTTCAATGCAGCAAACCTTCAAAATGCTCACTTTTTCATGTGTGTAGCAGGATATGAATTGCTTTTATAGTAGTCATCAAACAGTGTTTGATGAGAACTTCCTATTCAACTTGTATCTATTTATAGACAAGTTTTAGATAAAGCACAGGACATCTATCTATATTGATCATCCCTTCATTATTGCCCAATACATAATCTCTTAGTTATACATACCAAATGACATGAGATGGATATCCATTGGGGATATCCAATTTACATAGAAATTATATCCATTCTTTACTTTAAGATCCTGTTTATCCAGGTATTATTTTGCATTACAAAATCGAGACATGCAGGTTAACTCTCATTGAAGGCATGCAGAATACCTCCCACCTTGATTCTCCAAAGAAAGCAGCAAACATTTTTGCAGCCTACAATTGTCACCTCCAATTCCCAGGAATAGGTTTTATCATGGAATTCATTTTCACTGTCTTTTCAAGGGTATGAGATTGCTTGAATTGCAGGTTGCAGGGGATCCCAGTAATTTTTCTCATACAGAAGCCCTGCAAAATTCACCGCCTGCATGAGAAGATGATTCAAGAAATGAAAGGGTAGCAAGGATTTCAGACTTACAGGGAAGAAAACTATTTGTTTTTAATTGTGTGTTGGTTTGTGTTATAATAGAAAACATTTCTACTGTTATGTGATATGTACACAATAAATAGGTTTTCAGAATGATTAAACGCCTTAGCCTCACTTCAACTATTATTTTCAAAACCCATTTATTTTGGGCATAGTAGAAGACTATAGCAAATATTTATGAAATAATTTGACTCCAGTACTATTGCTATGAGTATCTTCAATATTCTCATATTTTGTAAATAATATGCATCTATGTTTTAAGTGACAAGAATACAATTCATACCTTCTATAAATTATTCATTAATAACAAAAGCATTTCTGATTTCTTACAGACAGTATGACCTAATCATTTTTCCATTCTCTCAAAAAAGCAGAATCCAAGAGAGCTTAAAAAAAATGACTGAAAAAGTTTTGGAAGAAAATTTGGTAAAAAGACAGTTGAACTCCAAAGATATTCCAAAGAATGAACCAAAAAGGCATTATAGTATATCATCTGTGAATGGCAAAGATGTTATTTGATTTTATGAATTTTGCATTCTTAAAAATATCAGGTATAATATTACTTTATGTGAAGAATTTATCTAACATTGTCCTTGAAAACATTTTCTTGGTAATTTACTAACTAGAGAGGAAAAGTTATAATTTTATTTCTCCTTATCACCATTTCTTCATCTATACACTAAGTCTCCTACATATGAACTTTCAAGTTATGAACTTTCAAAGATACAAACTTGTATTTGGGTGTCTAATCATGTAAATTAGTTCACAGGTCTGGTGTGTATTGTCATGTACCTGCATCCTCTAGAAGTGGTTGTGCTTCTGTGTTCTTACTGTACAGTTCTGTATAGACTATAGAATCTGTATTTCAAGCCTAGGATGTCCAGAAGCAAGCATAAAAGCAGCAGTGATGCAGCTGGTACTGCTAAGAAGTATCAACCAATAGCAATGAAAGCAAAAATGAAAGTTATTGAGAAAGTGGAGCAAGGAATAAAAATGGGAGACATCACTTATTCTTATAACATGAATCATCCAACTATTTGCATGATTCTAAAAAAGAAGGACAAGATCATGGAACACGTGAAACCTGCTGTGCCAAAGATATCAAAAACGATGTTGATGAAGTGTGGAAAAGTGATGGAGGAGATGGAGAACTTCTCAATGTGTGGATGCAGGATCAGCATCAGGGTCAAGTCCTGCCCAGCTTAATGCTGATTCAAGAGAAAGCTAAAATCCTTTATGAAAACTTGAAGAAGAAACAATGAAGAATCAGAGGGTGTATCTTTTAATGCCAGCCACAGCTGGTTTCATCAGTTCATAGCTAGAGTCAACCTTGAAGATATAAAAGTGACAAGGTAGCAAGTGCAGATGTGGTAGCTGCTCAGGTATTTCCTAAAATGCTTAAAAAAATGATGGATCATGGAGGAACATGGTGGAGAAGCAGGCAGATGTGGAGTGCATCTCTCTCCACAGATACATTAGAAATCCACCTTCAGACACAGAGGTGCTTGCAGAATACCAGCCGAGAGTGGGCAGGAGTACCTGACCATTGGAAAAGAATACATAGTACCATGCAAAACTCGGTAGGACATAGGAACTAGGGAGAAAAATAGGAGAGTTAGTAGGACAGGACCGGCCCTCAGCAGGTGGGGAAACTGAAGCAGGGCTCCAATCCCCACATCGGGGCAATAGCTGGGGTCAGAGGAGAAACTTTTGAGGCTGAAAGTGAAGCAGCTGATCTGAGACAGCCTAAATTGAATGAGAATCGTACAATCTTTGCTACCACCATACATGCCCTGGACAAGGACGCTGGTCCCCTAAAAGGGACAGAGGCTGGGAGCTGGATCTTAGAGATTACAAAGCAATCCCAGGGGGAGGTCTGCTGTTGCTGTGGAGACACAGCCAAGGAGACATGAGGGAAAGATTGTGATGGGAAATGCCCATGCAGGAAACCCAGGCAGCCATGGAAGCAAGGCGATGCTGCTGAGTCATGCATAGTGGGTGGAGCCATCATCATAGCCTCTCCTTCCCCATTCTACAGCACTGACACCTGAACAATAGAGAGGCTGGCCCTACATGCATCTGAGGTGCCAAACACCAGAGCTGGTCCCCAGCCAGGGGGACCCCTTCATGTGCCTGATGTGCTGAGAAACAGAGAAGGACCCCAGGCAGGGGAGCCCTCTAAGTGCCTGAATGGGCAGAGCAAGGGAGAAGGACTAGCCAAAAAGGCCTTTTGATTGCCAGCTGCCAGAGGCTAAAAAAAGACTCTGATAGGGCCATAGCTCCTGTAGCAGAGACAGTCCATGTCCCTGGATACTTGGCGCTGCCAGGGTCCCCGCAGTCCAAGCAGCTGTGCCACTTTCATGCTCAATCCTCACTGGGGTAGAGCTGCCACAGACTAGAAAAAGGCCTGTGGGGTAGCTTCAGTTGTATCCTACTGTTTGTGACCCTGTGGACTGAGGTCTGCCATGCTTCTCTGTCCGGTGGATTCACCAGGCAAGAATACTGGAGTGGGTTGCCATACCCTTCTAGAGCACCATATTTCTTGCTGCCCTAGCCACCAACTCCTCTGAGTACCTGATGGTGCCAGAACCCCTGCAATTCAAGCAGCTACACCACCTCCATACCTGGCACTCGCTGGGCCAGACCCAAGTTCTCTAGGGCAGTCTCAGAAGCAAACCCAGTGGACGACCTACATGCAGAGGTGGAGATAAAACCAAAATTGAAACCCAGGGGCAGTGTGACTTAGGAAGAGGACCCAAAACCTTTCCAACAGCTATAAAAACTGTAGATTAAATCCACAGGATTAACTAAGCAGAATCTGTGTCTATGGAATATATAAAAGGACATTGAGAATTCTCACAAAAGAAAACACACTGGTCTGACAGCTGTGGATATTGGAGGCAAGAACACATAGGAGTAGAACCAAATTAGAGTCTGAGCTACCCCCACAGCAGGTCCAGAGACCAGCATAGTGTTGAAGGGCATGGTGGACTGTGATTCCCAGTGAGGAAAACGACACTGACAGCAGACACTTAAGAAAAATATTTATTATTCTTACATTTTGACTTGCTCTGTAGTTTCTTCTGGATTTTTTTTTCTTTCTCTTTTTTCCCCACACTGTTGCTGTAGTTGTCAATTTTATTAAAATATTTTATTGAAGTACTATTAAATCTATTTAAGCTTTGGAGATTTTTTTAATCACATTTTTTATTTCTTTTTCTTTTTTTTACAGAAAACATTTTTTTTTTTTAATCTCATAGTACACTACTTTGAAAAGTACAGTAGTATAATACAGCAGCTGGCATGCAGGGGCTGGAGTATCAGGCAAGAAGAGTTACCAACAGGAGGAGGGAGAGAAAGTGGGAGATGGTAGAGCTGAAGGATTGTCACCAGTAGGAGATGGAGAGTAAGCTGCAATTTCACTCTTGCCTGATGTTTATGGAACACACACTCACATCTTTGAAAGTTTGCATCTTGAAGGTTCATATGAAGGGGACTTACTGTAATTGAGAGGCCTCAAACTGGGGACCTTCATGTTTGATCTCCACATGTTTTAACATATATGAATTAGATACCAGACTTTTAAAAGTTGAAGAATTTCAAGTGGAAATCTAGATTTGGGGCAGCTCTTTACAAATCACAAGAGTTGGCATTGTTGCTACATACTAAAGATCTAGTGGAGCTGAATAGGAGCTCTGTCCGCCACCACCCACCCCCCTTTTTTTTTTCTTTTCAAAAATATCGTAACCATATTCTCTAGTTTGCCACAGTTTCCCACTTGCTCATATCACTCCTTTTAAAAAAATATTTATTTTAATTGGAGGCTAATTATTTTATAATATTGTGGTGGTTTTTTGCCATAACACAGATATGAATCAGTCACAGGTGTACATGTGTCTCCCCATCCCAAAACTCATTCCCACTCCCTCCCCATTCCATCTCTCTGGGTTATCGCAGTGCACCAGCTTTGAGCGCCCTGTTTCATGCATTGAACTTAGACTGGCACTATTTCACATATGGTAATATACATGTTTTTCAATGTTATTCTCCCAAATCATCCCACCCTCACTTTCTCTCACAGAGTTCAAAAGTCTATTCTTTTTATTTGTGTCTCTTTTGCTGTCTTGCATATACTGTTGTTGTTCCATCTTTCTAAATTGCATATATATGCATTAATATACTGTATCGGTGTTTTTCTTTCTGACTTACTTCACTCTGTATAATAGGCTCCAGTTTCATCCACCTCATTAGAACTGACTCAAATGCATTCCTTTTAATAGCTGAGTAATATTCCATTGTGTATATGTAACACAACTTTCTTGTCCATTCTGTTATATACTTCTGCCTCTACTTTGGCCTTTTGCTGTCCTGTGTTGTTGTTGTTTTCCTTTTCTTTTATTTCTTTTTCTCTTTTATTAAATTTCAATTTTCAAATTTTTAAAATTTATTATCTTCTATACATTTGTTCCTTTGTTTACTTTTCCTACTGTTTTCCCACTGGGATTAATATTTAATATATATTAATCTGACTCTATTTAACTTAGCATTTTTATTCTTTCTTTCTTTACTTTCTTTTCCTCACCATGTTTGTTTGCTTTGTTTTTGTTACTTTATTCTCCAGTTTGTACCTTGCATTAGTTTTGTTTTCCAGTTTGTGCTTTAGTTATTTTTGTTCCTAACTGATGGATATCATTTTTTATTTTCTTTATTTACCAGGTAAATTTATTTTACTTTAATTTGTTGGACTGTTTTCATTTTGCTTATGGGTATATACATGTGTATATATATTCCATTATTTAAGTTATTTTCCTGATTTTGTAATTGTCATTTTTCTGGGGTGCCTCTTTTGTTTCTCCTTTTTTATATTGTTTTAATCCCACTTAATGCCATAATAAACCACCTGTGGAATCTCCATTCCATCAGAGATCAAACCCTGCCTGAGCCTTTGGAGTGGGAGTAGAGATTCCAAGACCCTAGACTACCAGGGAACTCCTAACCCTAGGGAGTATCAAATAATGAGAACTCCCACAAAGGCAACCACTTGAATACAAGACCTGACATCACCCAACTGCCAGTAGCATCCTGTGCAGGATGCTTCATCCAAATATCAAGCAACACAATAATACAAAGCCAATCATCAGCAGACAGGATTACCACTTCACTCAGCCCTGACCATCAGAGGGAAAAACAAACAAACAAACAAACAAAAACTCGCTTTATCCCTCCCTACATGAAGCTTACACAAACCACTGGATCAACCTAATGAGGGCAAAAATTAAATGGAAGAAAGAATTCAACCATGAAGCCTGGGAAAAGGAGACCTCAGAGGTTTTTTTTTTTTTTTAAATAAAATGAAAAGGTAGAGGAGTATTGCACAAATGAAGGAAAATCCTAGACAAAGATACAAGTTCAAAGAAATGAAGAGGAAATAGGGAAATTGCCTTAAAAAGAATTCATAATAATGATAGTAAAGATTATCCACAATCTTGAAAATATAATGGAGAAAACACAAAAATCAATTAACAAAGACCTATAAAAATTAAAGAATAACCATTCAGAGACAAACAACACAATTACTGAAATTAAAAATACTCTAGAAGGAATCAATAGCAGAATATATGAAGCAGAAGAAAGGATTCATGAACTGGAAGATAGATGGGAGAAATAACTGCTGAAGAGCAGAATAAAGTAAAAAGAATGAAAAGAAGTGAGGATAGTCTCAGACAATTGGGACAATATTAATGCACCAACATTCGAATTCTAGGGGTCCCAGAAGAAGAGAAGAAAAATAGAGAGTGTAAGTAAATTTTTGAAGATATTATAGTTGAAAATTTCTTCAACATGGTTAAGAAAGTAGGCAATCAATTTCAAAAAGCACAAAGAGTCCCATACAGGATAAAACCAAGGAGAAATACATCAAGACACAACTAATTAAACCAGCAAAGATTAACCATAAAGAAATAATATTAAAAGCAGTAAGATCAAAGAAACAAGTAATATACAAGGGAAACCCCATATGTTTAACAGACCTTTCAGCAGAAACTCTGAAGGCCAGAAGAGAATGGAAGGATACATTTAAAGTACTGACAGGGAAAGAGACCTGATGTATAGAACAGTCTTTTGGACTCTGTGGGAGAGGGAGAGGGTGGGATGATTTGGGAGAATGGCGTTGAAACATGTATAATATCATATATGAAACGAAACTCCAGTCAAGGTTCGATGCATGATACTGGATGCTTGGGGCTGGTGCACTGGGATGACCCAGAGGGATGTTACTGGGAGGGAGGTTGGAGGGAGGTTCGGGACAGGGAACACGTGTACACCTGTGGCGGATTCATGTTGATATATGGCAAAACAATACAATATTAGTAAAGTTAAAAATAA